>NC_061088.1:69767367-69799867 GCF_015104395.2 Macrobrachium nipponense
TTTTTCCGGCCGTTTCCCACTAGTTTTCGCATACTTTCTCAAAGTCTCGCCGAATCTCTCTCTCTCTCTCTCTCTCTCTCTCTCTCTCTCTGCACGGAACCAGTGAAGGGCAATGGAATTTTGCTATTTAATAATAGTTTGTGTTTAGGATTTTTGGTGGAAGTTAGAATCATTAATTGAATAAGCGTTTGAAATGATTATGCACCAAACAATACAGGCTCCAGTTTCATCTACATTTTATTAAACCAGTCAGAATTCCGTATCAGAAATATTTTCGTTAAGGGCAAGAGTCTGCAATCAGGTAAGAACGCAGATAATTCATGAAAATGAAAAGTTAGCCTTAGTATTTGAACGCAAAAATGGTGTCTGCATATTTTTTCATCGTGGGTCTGAATGGCGAATATGCTTTTTATTTACTCTAATGAGAACTTCAGAAATGTATTATGTTTCACAAAAATGGATACAAGGCGCCCATGAAGTCTGATACTTTTTTTTGCAAAGTGAGACAGACAGCCCCCGAAAAAAATATATATTACTGGTCTTCGTGACAGAACTAGACAATATATTACAAATGCAAATGAACACCATGCACTTGAACAACACCTAATATGAGAAGCAAAGGATTGTCATATTGTCTTGAAAACAAGCGTGCAATCAAACACATGCTTTAATGAAAGTGATAACTTACTACATCTACTAAGAGGGTGGTTATTGATGACTTGCATAATTGTAACAAGCACAATCGTAGGTTCGAATCCAAGAGTTTCTTCACTCATTTCCTTTCGGATTTCAAGGCTACCAAAAATTATTAGGAAATAAAATCAAGAACAAAGATGAAACAGGCTACACAACTCTTTCCCTTTTACAAGCCGGGGAAGACAGATGGGTAAAGCTTTCTGGTTTCTCAGCCAATTCTTTTGGGATAAGCTTGCGAACTCCCCGGCCTTTTGCGCGATCCCAGAAGATGTTGGTGCTACCTATGTAAAGCTGGTTGGCTGGTAGCCAGTACGTCAGAAGCGATCTACGATCCTAGCAAAAGTGAGCTGAGACCACCCATCAACCATGGAGATCACACTGGATGATCCGGCGTCTGGTCTGGGTTAAAATGCCAGAGCATATATATATATATATATATATATATATATATATATATATATATATAGTAATATATATATATATTATGACATATATATATATATATATATATATATATATATATATATATATATATATATATATATATATATATATATATAGTCAGAGGAAGACGGACGAAAACCACACATCACTAGGCTGTCTTTTTTATTATTTTGCCGACGTTTCGGCAAAATAATAATAAAAGACAGCCTAGTGATGTGTGGTTTTCGTCCGTCTTCCTCTGACTATGTTGCTTGGAGTAGTTCCCTGTGCCTTGTATCACTATATATATATATATATATATATATATATATATATATATATATATATATATATATATATATATGCTCTGGCATTTTAACCCTGACCAGACGTCGGATCATCCAATATGATATATATATATATATATATATATATATATATATATATATATATATATACAAGCCAGTCTAGTGAAGAGTTAAGGACCCCTTGTTGTGTGGAAATAAAGCATAAATGACAGAAGATCCACTTGCCGGGCTTACAGCAAGTTCTTTTTCATTCTTAAGGGTACCAATAAAGGAAAATAATAGCCCTCTTGTCACTGTGCGTTGTGCGAAAGACAAGAAATGGCCGTGGGCATGGGATTTGCAGCCCATTACTTTGTACTGGTTTTGGGGGAAAAAGGCGATTGAATAATATTAAGTCTCAGTGCTTTGAATGGACGATGATGTGGTACAAAAGAGAAAAGTATGATGACTAATTTGTCCTAGGAGAGAAAGCTGGATGTTTTAGTAATTAGCGATGAAAAGGTTACAGAGCAGTGTGCGCAGGAAGTGAAAGGACACGTTCATTATGTCTAAGGCAGATTAACGATATTGGGATAGGAAAGGTGTATTATTATTATTATCATTTCAGAAGACGAAACCTATTCAAATGGAACGAGCACACAGGGGCCACTGACTTGAAATTCAAGCTTCCAGAGAATGTTGGTTTCAACTTCCCACCTCAGACCCCGTAATGCAGCAGTAACTGATCATGATACAGAGCCAGTGATTTTACATCGCCCTAGGGGAGACGCGGAAACCGCTTCATATGAATGGCATACCACGACACTAACCACTATACCAGCGGCGCAGAAGCAGCGCTCTTGGTGTCAAGATGGCTCTTGGGACGGGTGAAAGAGTACAAATGTGCCATTTTGAGGACAATAGCACGATGAAAACTTGTAACCGCAAGTGTGTATCGTCCAGGAATGACGGTGAAAGAGAGTGGTTTTGAGAGAATGTAAATCTGTACCTGGATGAGTTTAGACAATCTAAAAGGCTTTTAGTCTCAGCAGTGTGATTTAGGCGCAAAGACAGGTGACCTGACCGAGTTAGAAATAGCGACGTTAGCAGGTACTGAGGTACGGGATTCCTGGAGAAAATGAGAATGGAGAAAGCTTTGTACATACGTGTATGGAAAGGGCTTACTAAGAACAAGGCTCATTAGTTATACCTGGAAACGGAAAAAGGCGAGGGAAAGATTTTGCCTAGTCATGTTTTAGCAGGCACATTCATATAAGGCAGTAAACTGGTATTAAGTCCCTCGCTGGACGAGTGGGTTGCGCGCTCGCCTACCGATTCGGTAGTCGCCAGTTCAGTTCTCCGTTCAGTCAACGTGGAATCAGAGGAATTCATTTCTCGATATAATGTGGTTCGGATCCCACAATAAGCTGTAGGTCCCGTTGCTAGGCAACCAATTGGTTCCTAGCCACGTAAAAATATCTAATCCTTCGGGCCAGCCCTAGGAGAGCTGTTAATCAGCTCAGTGGTCTGGTTAAACTAAGATATACTTAAGTAACTCTTATCGTATCGGAGTAAAATGTGTGTTGTCAACATAAATAACTGAATAGAGAATAAACAAACTAATCAAAACTATAAGGACCCAATGAGAAAGGATAATGGTGCAAGTAATGTTATTGATATAATTTCACTTTGTAGAGCCCTGATGATTTGATTGCCGCGGACCAATTATTTCCTTACGGCCAAGTCTAGATGATGCTCACAAGTCGGATAAAAAAGGTTGGGAAATTACGTATTATGAAACGAAGATTGCCTTTAAGAGGGAGTGTAACAAAGTGAAAGAATGGAGGCAGTAAGGACCTTTTGTACCTGCCGTCTTCTCTGAAGCTCTGTTCATCAGATTACATATATAAGTTTGAAGGAACACTTTGGAAGGAAGGAACCATGAGATTACTCAAGACACAGAATGTTATGCTAGAGTTCAGATAAAAACGTGAGAATGACTAATGGGTACAAAAGTGACAGAATCCCTCAGGTATACCTGGCTACCACTGGCCGTGATATAATTTTGTCCGTCTCTTAGGAGATGACAGATGCGTTGTGTACCATAAGGAAATCAGAGCACTGTTAAGGAAAGAATGAAAAATAATTTTGGTGTACACCGGGGAAAATGAAATCTTCATCTTTTGTTACATAATGCATTATTTCCAGATAGTTATAACGAAGCCATTCTTCAAAAGAATTGGAAAAAGGAAGCGAAGTTTGATGAAACGCTGTGAAATTACCATCAAGTGAAGAGAATATTTTAAAAAGAAGACTGGAAATTATGCATGAGAAGTACTTGGCTGAAAGAAGCCATATTTTAAGAGTCGCGATCACGGACTAACACGTTTTGGCTGAATGTTAGAGTAACGACTAAGCAGATATCTATGTTCACGGAAGACTCCGGGAAGAGAAAACAAATATTCTTTTAAACTTACCTGAAACGCATTAAGACTTTCATTTTTTTTACGCAAGCCAAAAAGGCTTGATAAAAGAGAGTTAAGGCAAGCAATACCACAATGCAAAGGAAACTTCAGGGGTCTCAAGCAAACGAGAATGGGTCTCAATAGTGAAAGAAAATCGAAGAGAATGATAAATAACAATCATACTAACAAAATGTTTACATGAGAAATTCTCTCATATGACTAAACCATAGCTTCTGGAAGATGTATAGTTCTTTGTAATTATGCAGAAAAAACTATCATTATTAGCATGGGGAACCAGCTTCAGTTAGCAGAAGATAATAATAATAATTATAATAATAATATCAACACTGTGGTAGTGAAAGGTTGGCCCGTGCTGGAAGACGTCTATTGTAAACGTGGAGCTCATTAACATGAAATATCGTCGTTAATCACAGAAGGATTCACTTGCGTTTTTAATATATATGAAGACTGTAAATCAGTGTGCACATACTACATTCTCATAGGCCTAATCTTGAGGTTTTGTTCGGTTTTGTAAATGAATTAAGCAGTTGGACAACTATACGGGAAGAGACTGAAGCGAACAGATGAAGTATAAAAAGCTGGGAACAATGAAGCTACGACCAACAGAACGCTACAAAAGGACCTTTAGGACTGTCTATGGTGGGCCGTGCAAGTCACGGGTAACTAACTGCAAGGCAGCGCCCGCGCCCGGAAAACGGGACTGATGACCAGCGGAGGAACAAAGGCCTCCTTCGAGTCAACATAAATGCAGATCCTTTATCAGCAATGCAAGTATCACGTAATGGATATGGCAGCAGCAGGAGGACTGAATGGCCAAAGAATTCTTTGTAATGGCCCTAAAAGGAAGCAGTCGGATGGGGGAAGTGTACTTAAAAGTAAAAGAAACATCTATTGTCTAAAGCCCCATAAATCGGCATAATGGCGCGTAATATTTTTCACTTCAACAAAAACTCCCCTGATTTTTTCACTGGACTATGAATGTTCCCCTACAGTGACAGAGAGCAATTAGGTCTGCACTTCAGTCGTGTATTTTTTTTTATCCGTATTCTTTACAAAATCTCCCCCTAATAAAACAGATGAGTTCCTTTGCAACTGCCACAACACCGAGTGGTCAAACACAATACCGCCTTTCAAGAATATATCCCACTCTCTTTCTCACTGTACGGGATTACACACATGCACGCATACACAAATCCACACATACGCAAACGGACGGCGGGAGCGTATACCTTCATTCACATACACACACATAAAAGGACTTAGAACATTGTTGAGGAACTTTATGAGCAAGACAATACGAGATAGTATTTTATGTCATCATTCAGATTTCCCATTTATTTCTTTTGATGCCTCTCCGAGTCTCTCTGAATAAGTTGCTTTGAAACGAAGCATTCATAATCCGAAGCTAACCCGAGACAGCAAAGAAATGTTCTTACTTTGGCAACCGGTATGAAGCAGAAAAAAAATTCCATATCTCTTTCTAAAGATCAAAATGTTGCCGATTCCGGTTGAAACTTGGATAATGGATTGGCAAACTTTGATCAAATATACTTCGGATTACTATAGTAGATTCACATCAACCCTACATTTGATGTTTAGGCCCGTCCATTACGACGCTCCTGATTGGCTGTTGATAAGCCAGTCACAGGTAACTCTCAGTCTCTCTCGAGAGCTCACTTGGGTAGGATCTATGTTCCACCTCTACTGAGGGATACTTTTGAAAGACGTATATCCCTCAGGAAAGGTTGAACATAGATCCTACCCATGCGAACTCTCTCGAGGGACTGAGAGTTTCCAGTCCTGTGACTGGCTTATCAGGAGCGTCGTAAGGGACTGGCCTAGACATCAAATGCACGGTTGATGTGAATCTACTATAGTAGATTCTGTAAGTATCTCTCAACTTTGGGAGCAATAACCGCTAAAACGCTACAGTACGAAGGTGGAAATTATCATCATTGTTACGACATAATCAGAAGAATGAAGTGTCGAAACCCATTGGATGAGATGCATATGAAAAAACGTATGAGATGGTATAAATGGAAAGGAAAAGATGGTTGGAAGAACTGGTGTGAGTGTAGGAATGAGAATTCATGGATTACAAAGAGCATTTGGATAACATTAAGACGAACGAAAACAAGATAAAAGGATAGTCAAGCGATATTTGTTGAATATAAAAAAAAAGAACATATGGACCACAGAGGAGGTTACAAAAAGCCAAAGTGGTTTAGGATATGGAGAAAGCGACTGAGGATTGGGGTATGATGGAAGACAGATAAGGTTAAGAAGAGTAAGAAAAGGACCATGCAAAAAAGAGCAAGATAATGAGCAGAAAGGTATGGAAAAACAAACGAGAACTTGGTAGCGATGATAAAAATAGAAATTCCTGGACATCACATTCGTAACTGGATCAGCATTACACTCTGATGAAATCTGTTTGGCAAACAAATCATCCTTTTACAAATTTGTGTGCAAATCCTTCAAAAGCTTTTTGATATATCTTACGAACAAACAAATTAACTGGAGAAGGTCAACCCACCACCTCCTAACCTCACTGACCGAAGTTCACTAACAGAAGAAATAAGAAGCACGAATACTGAATTACCAAAAAGTCAATACGGAAGGAAATAAAGTTAGGACAGTTGTAGGTGAAATGGAAAAATGGACGCGAATAAAAAGTTAAAACGGTTACCATTAAAATGGAAAAACGGACTCAGATAAAAGTTAAAGCGGTTTGTAGTAAAATAAAAAAAAAGCGGAAAATAAAATGTCCAGACATTTGCTAGTGAAATTAAAAGGGGGTGAGGGGAAGCAGGACGCGAAAAAAAAGAGTTAAAACGGCTGCCGGTAAAATAAAATGAAAAAAAAGAGAAAAAAAAGACGTGAATGAAAAATTAAAAACAGCTGCTTTTACTTTTAAAAGCGGGAGACGAATGATGAGTATAGCTGCCTGGAACTGACCTCCAAATAAATAAGGGTTACCGCTGTAGACGACCCACCTGTAATCAGTAAGTGACATTTGGCTCGATAGAAGGCAGTCTGGGGTGGGGCTGTCCCTAAAAATGGGGGAAAGACAGGCGACCTTCTCTCTCTCCTCTTCTCTCTCTGTCCTCTCTCATCTCTCCTGTCGTCTCTCCTCTCTCTCTGTTCTGTGAACTCTCGTAATCAGGCTAATTTGGAGTATGTGACCTCTTTCAACGAAATGAGAAAGCATTTTTTTTTTCGAGAAAGCTTTTCTCTCTCTCTCTCTCTCTCTCTCTCTCTCTCTCTCTCTCTCTCTCTCTCTCTCTCTGAGCTATAACAGACCACAGGTTAATTTGGAATATCTGATTTCTTACAGCGAATTGAGAAAGCACACTTTTCGAGATTCTCTCTCTCTCTCTCTCTCTCTCTCTCTCTCTCTCTCTCTCTCTCTCTAATCGCCAATGATGTCGAAGGCACTTGATGGGATAAAGTTTTATTTTCTCTTTATAATTTACCTAGAAATATTTGCTAGAATAAAGAATATAAATAATAGTAAATAAATAAGGAGACGGTTCCAAGACTGTAAATAGTGTCCTTAATTATTACAGTGACGAGGTAGAAACATGAATTTCATCCCATACAAAAGGAATAAGGCATAAAAGTTCACTGAGTTAGACTTATTTTTCGTTTGTAATTCAGTCTGTAATGTTCGTATCTGTCTAACTTACACTTATTTTCTGTTCGTAATTCAGTCTGTAATGTTCGTATCTTTCTAACTTACACTTATTTTCTGTTCGTAATTCAGTCTGTAATGTTCGTATCTTTCTAACTTACACTTATTTTTTGTTCGTAATTCAGTCTGTAATGTTCGTATCTTTTTAACTTGCACCTATTTTCTGTTCGTAATTCAGTCTGTAATGTTCGTATCTTTCTAACTTACACTTATCTTCTGTTCGTAATTCAGTCTGTAATGTTCGCATCTTTCTAACTTACACTTATTTTTTGTTTGTAATTCAGTCTGTAATGTTCGTATCTTTCTGAATTACACTTATTTTCTGTTCGTGATTCAGTCTGTCATGTTCGTATTTTTCTAACTTAAATTTATTTTTTGTTCGTAATTCAGTCTGTAATGTTCGTATCTTTCTAACTTACACTTATCTTCTGTTCGTTAATTCATCTGTAATTGTTCGTCTTTTCTAACTTACACTTATTTTTTGTTGTATTCAGTCTGTAAGTTCGTATCTTTCTGATTACACTATTTTCTTGTTCGTGATTCAGTCTGTCATGTTCGTATTTTTCTAACTTACATTTATTTTTTGTTCGTAATTCAGTCTGTAATGTTCGTATCTTTCTGACTTACACTTATTTTTTGTTCGTAATCCAGGCTGTAATTTCGTATCATTCTAACTTACACTTATTTTTTTCGTAATCAAGTTTGTGGCTTTTATATTTCGTTAAGATCCATTTCAAGGAATTACTGCAATTGATATTCTTTTTACTGCAATTGATACTTTTTTTTTTTTTAAAGTCGAAGGTGCTTAATAACATACGTCCCCTAGACTGCTTGACAACAATACGAATGAAAAGACATTCTCGCCTCACCAATATGTAGTACCTGTCTAGAGATACAATATTTATTAATATACATGTAGGTATTAACGCTTACTTACACTTGTGTATACACATACATGTCTATCGTCTGTATATATCCACACATAAATATGCACAAGCAAAATTTTACAAATTTATACTCTCCAATTATATAAGTTCTTAATTTATTTATTATTTATTATTAGCTTCATCTCGGATGCGAATTTCCACTAAATGCATACTCATAAATAGCTACAGATGCCAGTTAATTAAAGCAAATAATTTACTAAAATCAAATATATTGCAGCCACTTCCTTATGACAACTAATTTCCCCAAAACATTTTCGAATTTACACCCTACGATTATATATATATATATATATATATATATATATATATATATATATATATATATATATATATATATATATATACATTCTCCCTGTCAAAAATAAACGAAAAACTACCACCTTAGATGCATGGTGATATACCATATAATATATGTATATATATTAATATAATATATATTAATTATATATATATTATTATAATATATGTTTAATATATATATATATAGTATATGTATCGTATTTCCTCCCTGTCCAAAATAAAACGACAAACCACCACCTTAGATGCACAATGTTATTATATATATACTATATATACTATATAATATATTATATATACATATATATATATAGTATATATATATATATATATGTTATATTAAAATAAATTTATATTAATAATATATATATATTTATATGGATACACATATATAATGTGTGTGCATTCTTCCCCTGTAAATTCAACGGAAGACCACCACCTTAGATGCTGGGTGATAGATACCCACTGGACGCCCACTTCCGCTAATGATGAGTGACCAACGCCCATACTATCACTACAGCAGCTTCATCATTTGCAAGTAACAACAGGCCACGCCCACCAGCAACGACTGCAATTCCAATTAATCTTCATGAAATCGAAATCGGGTGATTTAGTCGTTGAGCATTTACTTCAGATGCGGTAGAATTTTGTGGTTTTAAACTTTTTTTTTTTTTTTTTGACAAAAAGATACCAAACTGAAAACAAAATAATACCCTTTGAAAACATTTTAGTTTTTAAAATTTCTGTGCATTTAAAATATCGGGCTCTTGGATCTAAAGCAAAACTAAATCCCGAAGATGTTGATAAAATTATCTTAAAATTGTATTTAATATTCATGCCATGGACAATCGTCTTTTGAAGAAATAACCATACTATAGTAGATTGACATCAACTGTGCATTTGATGTCTAGGCCAGTCCTTACGACGCTCCTGATTGGCTGTTGATAAGCCAGTCAGGAAATTCAGTCACTCTCGAGAGTTCGCATAGGCAGGATGTATGTGCCACCTCTCCTGAGAGATACTTTTGAAAGACGTATGCCTCAGGAGAAGTGGAACATACATCCTGCCTATGGGAACTCTCTCGAGAGACTGAGGGTTTCCAGCCCTGTGATTGGCTTATCAACAGCCAATCAGGAGCGTCTTTAGGGACTGGCCTAGACATCAGATGGACAGTTGATGTTAATCTACTATATAGCTTTATGGAAGCAAATTTTTCTCATTTCCATTCTAAAAAATTAGCAGATAACCGTAGCTTGACTATGAATGAATTCTATTTTGAAGGTCTTTGTCTTTTTATGAATGACGGCTTTTCAAATCTGTTTCAAAATACATTGTAATCACAGGTTGAACACCGAAATCGTGATAATTGCGAATATTTGATAAATGACATTAAAAATACTCATATTTCTAATGGAAATGATTTGGCTTGGTAACGCAACATAAGCTATGCATAAATTAATCAGTCAGGTTATACAATTAAAACAAGCTCTTGCCATTTTCCAAACGGATTTTTCTTTTTTTATCTCTAAATCATGACAGCAACATAAAATTAAAATGGCACATGTTTAATCCCACGTTTAAATCTCAGGATTCCATTATCGTCAGGTAATTAACAAAACAAAAAAATATACGACAAAAACAAAATTCTCTGACAAACGAGACACAAAACTTGTGTGAGACTAATGCCGATGACAAGAGCAAAAAGCAGTGAACAGTGATTATATAAATAACAGCTCGAATTTTATATATGTTACAGTAAATATGTGAATTTGTGAAATGAGCAATTCTCTTAAGAACATTTGATCCCCGAGGGCCAGTGCTAAAATAAAACGCCAAAACAAACACCACACACACACACCACACCACACCACAGACAACACACACACAACACATATATATATATATATATATATATATATATATATATATATATATACATATATATATAATACTATTATTATATATATATATATATATATATATACACACATATTATCTATAATTAAAGTTTCCTACTCTCCCCCAAGTCACACGCTTTATTTTATTATCTTTTATCTTTTCACCTTTCAATAAATTTTCCTTATGATATATCTCCGTCTCTCTCTCTCTCTCCTCTCTCTCTCTCTCTCTCGCAACGCAACCTGCGGAAAGTGCTCGTTGTTTACTCTAATGTTTACTACCGGTCCCCCGCTTCCCTTGTCTCCCCCCTTATTTTAGAATATATAATTTAATCCCGGCTGGAAGTTAAATCTCCTTCAAGTTCTGGCCAAGTTATAGAATATGACGGGGGGGAATTTTGTCCATATTGTCGAAGTTTCAAGTCGCATCCGGGAGCCTACTCTAGCTAATGGAATTCCCCTCTCCTAAACGGCCCGGCAACACGGGAAGTGAGAGAGACCATAAACCTCAAAGCAACTGCGACGATAGCAATAACAATAACAGTAACATTCATTAACCTTGTTAAACGCGAGGATTATTATTGTTAATGTTTATTAATATTATCAAATTTGGAAAAAAATTAGGCATTAAGTGGATAAAAATTGAAAATATCAAAAGGTGATGAAATATGGCATAAGAAAAAAAATGTAAGGATTTTTAATTTTTATAATAATATTAATCTTGAAAAAATAGGCAATAATGTGGATGACGGAATATGGCATAAGACAACAACAAAAATATAAGGATTATTATTATTAATTTTTACTAATATTACTGATCTTGAAAAAAATAGGCATTAAGTGGATAAAAAATTAAAATATCCTTAAATGGTGACGAAATACGTCATAAGAAAACAAACAAAATTTAAAGATTATTATTATTAATTTTTATTAATATTACTAATCTAAATAGGCATTATTGTGGACAAAATTTAAAATCTCAAACGATGACGAGTATGGCATATGAAAACAACAAAAATGTAAGGGTTATTATTATTAATATTTATTAATATTACTAATCTTGAAAAAATAGGCATTAATGTGGATAGAAATTGAAAATCCCAATCGATGACGAAATATGGCATAATACAGCAACAAGAATGGCACAACTAAGTAGGAAATCCGTGTATTTAAGAAGCATAGAAAGTAAATTTAGGATGGGAGTGGTGGGGGTAGGTGGGGGATTGGAAGAATCTGGATGGGTGGGGGGGGGGGGTGGGGAAGTTGAAAGTTTGGCAAAGGCTATCGTTTCTTTCTCGCTCCTATTCGCCAATTCTTGCTCTCCAGTCTATGTGTTTTTCCTTCCTCGTTCCTCCCTCCCTTTATAGACTCTCTGGTAGTTCCCCCTCCAGTCTGGACGGTTAGCGATCACGGTTTCTTGAATCACTGACGAAACATTTTTATTAAATGCTTGTCGTTCCAGTTCATTTCTGCAGTCGATTATTATGTGTATGTGTATATAACTACACACACACACACACACACACACACACACACATATATATATATATATATATATATATATATATATATATATATATATATATATATGTGTGTGTGTGTGTGTGTGTGTGTGTGTGTGTGTGTGCGATTGAGAAAAACGAACTGTCGCAAAATTTTATTGAGTCAGCAATAATTAGTGTATATATACGTATTATTATTATTATTATTATTATATATATATATATATATATATAAATAAATAAATATATACATACATACACACACACACACACACACACACACACATATATATATATATATACATGTGTGTGTGTCTATGTATGTATGTGTCTGCACAACTTCCTGATTCTTTATTTCTTATTTGTTTTACGTCCTGCCTCTGCTGTCTTGTCAGTGTGAATCTTACAACTTGTTCGGGAACTCGGCAGTAAAACACTTTTCGTGTCTTTACTCCATGTTCGGGCTTACGGTAGGGAAAGGTTAATGGTTTCCTTATTCTTTTCGTTTTTGTCACCAAAACTTTACACTCCCAAGACAGTTTTCTGAAAGATCATCCACTTTTCATTTCATGCGTGATTATTTTCGCGACCAGTAAGCCTTTGGTTTTCATTTCGAATTAGTCTCAGAAAAATAGCCAAACAACATCAATTTTACCGCGTTGATATATCGTCAATATCATGGCGTAACATTTGAGATTTCAAAATTTGTCACTTTGCTCATATAACATTTTTGATCAACTGATCCACAGAATATCAGAAAAGTCTGAATCCAGGAAGATAATCTTCATAATTTCTTAAAAACCTCTTAGAATCTGCATTAATAATAACAATTGGAAATATTTATCTAGGTCCAGGTCTATAGCCTACACTCTGGCTCCATCAGTAATTCTTGTACTTGGTTAATCCACTGTCCAAGTTAATCCAGAAATCAACTTTTAATTCATGTTTTTTTTATCTACTTTTTTTGTAAAGCCAAGTTTATCTAGAATCCTTTGTTTCTGATATATTGCGCTTTCTTACGAATGCCTGAAATAAAGGCCCAAGATCCTGCACTTCGTTGTTTCACTTTCCACATTGTAATAAAATTTGTTTAGATTCCCGTAATAGAAGTTTTATATATAGTATAATTCTATTATTATATTATACTATATCTATTAATATATAATAGTATCCGTATATATATATATATATATATATAATATAATATATACTACATACATATATATATATATAAATATATATATATATATATATATATATATATATATATTCTAGATAATTCATTTTGTATTCCACATAGGGAAATGAAAAAGGTATGTCTCCTTAATAAACGCTCCAAGAAGAGGTCCATTGGAGGATGAACTGTTGGGCATTTTCTGAGACGTACCTTTTTCATTTTCCTATGTGGAATACAACTGAATTACTATATCTTCGTGCCTAAGAAGACTACCAGTACTATATATATATATATATATATATATATATATATATATATATATATATATATATATATATATACAATTGTAGTCTGTGCTATAGGATGTAAAATCTGTGACAAATGCTATGTTGCTGAAAAGTGGCCGTTCCCTGGACCAAAGGAAACGTGAACATATTGCAGCTTGCCGTTTGGGTAACGTGTACAGCGCCATTGCTAAGCACACTTGGGATTCTGATCATGCCATTGACCTCTGGGGAGGCAAAGTTATATATAAGATAGGACCACTAGGAGGATTGTGGAAAAGGCTCTAATCACTTTAAATGACACCTTTGAGGGGACTACTGGCATTATGAACAATTGACTATTGAGTGAAGAAATTTACAAAAAAGGTCAGAATTAAGAACTTCAGAAATGTGTACACCCTTCTTTAATCTGATAATGTAGATAACCACCCTTCGCCCGTTCCAGAGTCTGATCTACAAACTACCTATTTAGATAACGACCCTCAAGATGTCATTCAGGAAGAAGACCAGCGTTTTGTCCCGCCTCGAAGACCACAGAGAATTCTGGAAAGGAATACGACCCTATGTCTTGTTAGCATGTTTTAACCTTGTTCTTCATTTTCGTTTGTTTATATTTATTTCTGTTTCGTTAGTGATCAAGTCCACAGAAGGATGGACGAAAGCTTTAAGCAATGTAAATGTTCCTACAAATATATTTCGTCTTGATAAACAAGAATATTACTGTGGATCCTTCTACTGAATACATAAATATATATATATGTCTGTGTGTGTGTGAACTTTATCACTTACACAATTGCTTGTGCATTAATATGATTAATAACAGGACCTCTCTCTCTCTCTCTCTTTATATATATATATATATATTATATAATATATATATGTAATATAAGATATATATGTATATATGTAGTATATATATATATATAATATATATATAATAATATAATATATATATATAATATATAAACGGCATCCTCTTCCCCTTTATATACACATCATGCAAGCCTCAACAAACAACGCATGCTCATGAATGCAAAGGAATGCTACTAACACCCTCGCATCCTCCTGCGGGGTCACAGGGATTCTCAATTATTATCTGGCCTCGCGTCGGCTGGCGATAGCCCCTTCCTCACAAGATCTCCCCGATGATACGGACCGGTGGAAGCTGCATCTCGGATACGAAAGGATGAAAAAAAGAAAAAAAGTCTTATCAATTAATTCCCTGCCACGGTAATCAGGACGTAAACATGCAAGACGGCTTACGATATAAAGATTAATTTAAGAAAAAAAAAAAGAAGGTATTTAAGGATGCTGGCGAAACAAGCAAACCCAAGGGAGCAAGGTAGATCGTAGTGACACAAACAAGCACACAAACAAGCACACACCGCAGGTGACCGCCTGGATAGGGCTTCGTAAAGGCACGGCATCATCACCCTTAATGGCGGTGCCCGCGCGCCCGCGGGCTCCGCCGGACTATCCCGGGTATTCGGTTATCATTTCTATTTATGCACCTTTCGCCGTCTGCTGCCTCCTTCGAGGTGGGGGAAGGGGCGAGGGAACCCGCCGGGAAAAGCAGTAAAGTCTGCCACTTCAGACAAAAGGTCAGCGGAGATGATGACTTCTTCCCGATGGGTTTCCTTTAAAAAATGGTGACGCAACTGGGTGGGAACTTTCTTTTTCTCCCGTCTTCGCCTTTTTGCTTGGCAGGGTTTCTCTCCTCTGCGTTGTTTGCCTCTCGCTGTAATCTCTGAACTTTGGCCTCCGCGGTTTTTCGATTTCCTAGACTACCTGGTTACTGATGACTTTGGTTCCTTGTTGTAATTTCGTCTAGTTTTTCTTTTTTTTTACCCCCTCGTGATCATAGATTTTGGTTCTATATCTTAAATATTAAACTTTTATTATGCAACATTATGAAAAAAAAATCCAATAAATAGTTCTATGAATAACTAACAAACAACTCAAACAATGTTCAAATCATGCACAGAATGCCCTGGCTTTGAATTCAAATAAACGAAATCCTTTCCCCATTTTCATGATAAAAAAATAAAATAGATAAATAAATAAATAAATAAATAAATAAATAGAAGGAGATAAAACGAGAAAGAGAGGCAGGTTGGTGGGTAAGGGGTGACGGTTGTTGAATGCAATAATTACAATTAAGATTTTTCCCAATTTTTTTTTCAGGACACAATTGACTTAACAGTATATGTTTATAATTTTCACCTACATCAATTAACAATTTCCGTTTTATAATGAAAATGATTAATTCATTTTTGGACTTGGACAGGTCCATCCATACGCATCGTACACATCCCCGATTCGGTTACTGATTTGCTCATTATATTTCTACACTTTCAAATATAAGCAACAATTCACTACACAAATAAATGTACGGGTCCTGCAGGGCAAACCTCGGCCGAGATCAGAGAAAGAAGATCACACGATTTCCTTGGTGAATTTGCAATTGACAAGTAATATGCGGCTTAATATTGTTAAATTATAAAACATTATGCGTAAAAGAAAAGAAAAACTATCATGCTCATATTAGCCAAAAGTTTCAGACGAAGTATTGAGCTATTATGTTGGAAACGTGTTGATTTCGATTCTAAACACAGAAAACACAGAACTTGGTTTGATTGAAATGATGTACCACAGATTCAAAATGCATGCTTATCTCTCTCAGTGGGTCAGTTCAGTAAGTCATTTTCCTCCAATGTAAGAATCCTAAAAGGACTGAGTTCGAACCTAAGTATGGTTAGGTGAACGTTTCATTTTTAATGTCTTTGACTGTAAATCCTTTTTCCTGTGGCTTAATAGTTACATACAAACACACACCTACTTAGATACATATATGTATATGTATACACACACACACACAGACACACACACACATATATATATATATATATATATATATATATATATATATATATATAAAGTACCTACTTATAGTGCTCTGAATTTTCTTGTCCAGTTTCTTTCATGGTTAAAACTGAAGTTAATTTTCTTAGAACATCATTTATACCCACACAGACATTGACAGTATACATATAGCTGTAAATATATATATATATATATATATATATATATATATACACATATACATACATAAATATATATATATATACATACATACATATATATACTATACTCTGCATTCTAATTATTAGGATATAAACAAAGAACTTCAGTACCTACTCGCTTGTATACGTGCGAAGGCAGTTATACGCAGCGCATACCAATGGAGTGGGATACTCTAATCCTGGCACAAAATTTTTTGGGGAAATAAATAGTTCACCACAGCCCCCTCCGCGGTGCCTAATGCTTAGCTCTGAACCAAGGGGAAAGATCCAAGAAAGGGCATAGAGGAGGTAAAAAAGCAAGGAGTTAGGAAAACCGAGAGAACAATTAACAGATAGTAATTAGCTAATTGGGAATATAAATTACCGGGAATATGAAAGGCATCATAAAATTGCACGATAATGACATGGCAGTGCCTCAAACAGTCCCATTAAAATAACGAATACGGCTAATAAATTAATTTATGGATGCGAGAGCCCTAGTAGGCTGTCTCAGCGAGTGGTCTTTATTGCCTGTCTTTTCCCACAGCACGCACGCACGCACGCACATGCACAACATGTTCCTTGTTGCTCTGTTTGTGCAGACGTTTGTATTGAGCATACACAAACCTGACTGACAGCTGTCAGTCTCACTCACGGAAATACAAGAATGAATTTATTTTGATGTAAAATTACAGCCCATATGGATGGCAACGCCTTCTGGAGTAACCACTTTTAAGCCGTATAGGTAAAATGAATAATCTTACAAACAATCACACACACACACATATATATATATGCATATATACATATACTCCTGTGTATATATATATATATATATATATACATATACTCCTGTATATATATATATATATATATATATATATATATATATATATATATATGTGTGTGTGTGTGTGTGTGTGTGTGTGTGTGTGTGTGTAAAAAGTAGGTATAGCACATTCAGATTAAGTTAAAAAAAGGAAAAACTAAACATTAATGTGTATTTGTTCTACCGAACAGAAAATGCAATTAGACCTTTGGTAACGTAAACTTCTATAAGTCTACATTATCTCAGCAATGGAAACGCAGAGGGAAAAAAAAAAAAAGGTAAAAACACTAAGAATCTGGAAACAAAGGAGTGGCAATCGTGCATCAACACTCAAATTCTCAAAGTCTTCAGAGACGGGGTACGGGCGAAACAATCTTTTGACCGAACATTTCTTTTGTAAATGAACAATTTGTTTACGGGTATAAATTCAGAAAGGTGTGAGGGTCAAATCCACGTTTTTGATCATGCTTTTTGAAAGAATTGCAGTATTACTCTCATGTAATGTCGACATAGGACATCCCATTTCTAGCACTTTAGAAATATGTGAACGTAGTAAAAAGCTTGTCATTTAAATCTTATAAACGTTAAACGAGATAGCACTCAGAGAAAGCATGTATCAGCCGGAGTAAATAAAAACAAGTACAAAAAGCGTCGAAGTTTTTTTCGGTCCAATCGAGTTTTCTGTACAGCGTATGAAATTCTCAGCCACGGCCCATGAAACTCTTAGTCGACCGTGGTAGCCTGTGTTGTTGTGATGCCAAACGCACGATTATGCCTAAATTTAACCTTAAATAAAATAAAAATTACTGATGCTAGAGGTCTGCAATTTGGTATATTTGATGATTGGAGGGTAGATGATCAGCACACCAATTTGCAGCCCTCTAGCCCCATTAGTTTTGAAGATCTGAGAGTGGACAAAAAAACGTGCTGACGGACAGACAAATCCATCTCAATAATTTTCTTAAAAAAAAAAAAAAAAGATCCATTTTGAGTTCTATGCAACATTCATTTCGACTTCAGTTTGGTTTACTTAAAAAAGATTCAATGTTGGTAAGATTTACAAGTACATTGTTGGAAAGGAAGATACGGAACACTACGCAGAGTTCTAGTCACTTGTAATGGAACCCCCACCCACCAACCCAACCCACCCACCCACCCACCCACACACACACACACAACACACACACACACACAGACGTACACGCTCACAAAATATATAGCCTACCATTTTCTGGATTTTGTGACAGAGTCCTGTATCGTAAAGGAAGGCTACAATTCATTATGACCTTAGAATACATCGCCATTATAATTGCAAGAAAACTTACAGGAAAATATTATGCTAATGAAAATTAAACAAAATACATAGCTATACCAAACCAGTGATATATTATGCACAATACATTAAGTTTACATGGCAAATATATTTAGGCTAACAGGCAATGTGTCACCATCAAGAAGGGTTATTTATTTTGGAAAACTCACAACCGCTGCTCTTACCTTTCATTAGCAATTATCTTAAGAATTTTGGCTTTTGTTTTTTTGTGCAAACGAATTTGACTAAATCGCCTGAAATTCAAATTCCGCTGTAAAAGAATGTATTTATTTTTCAGTCTGTTGTCTGCTGTCATATTATATAAAAATATCCACTTACATGAACAATTTGCATGTCGGCTACCACTCCGCCACACAGATGTTCATAAAAAACCACCTAGACAATTTAAAAATCATTGTTAGGCGAACAATGTCCAGTGTGGTAACCCGAGTGAGAAACAGCAGCAACTCGCTCATACAAGGCATCCTAAGGAGTGAGACAAGAAGAAGATCTAAATTGTGGGAAAGATGGGAAAATGAGGCCTTTGTCCCCTAAAGGACTTAATCTCTGTATTGGCAAGATGTCATCTGCAGATTTTGCCATTATTACATTTATTGCTGATATTTTAATTTTTCATTATTACTGTGATTACTATCAAGTTAAAGTTTTTTTTTACATTCAATTTTTGTATTTAGCCCTCTGGACCTGACCACCTAAGGTCTCTAGTTGAAATTTAAGTTATATAATATGTGCACTAACTGTTATTACTCTCAATGCATATTTTTTTTCTCACCAATATTATTACTGTTATTACCAGTATTATGATTACCATCTTTTATGCTACCTCAGCTATTTTGTGGATAAGTGCCGATTATTCATTTTTTTTATCGTGTTGTCTCATGTATCTAGAGTGTGTATGTTACTGTCTGTATTTTGTATATTCCATGTATATGGCCCTGAGCTGAATTAAAGGATATTATTATTATTATTATTATTATTATTATTATTATTATTATTATTATTATTATTATTATTATTATTATTATATTTAAAATACATCACTTATACGTCAGTGTCACTGACCTAACTTGTCGTAACGGTTTACTATGAATCACTCAGCAATTTTACAAACGGTATCCTCATCACTATCTTTATTCAGCGGTGAAATGAGTGAATGAAAATCCTTACGAGATAAACCTGTTTCTGAGGACGAAGACTTTCATTGTGTCTACACAACTCCGTATTTAATGCCTTTCTTACAACATGCAGAATGTAAGTTAATCCCTCAAGCAAGGAAAAAAAATTCGGGTACATGCATGAGCATGTGGCTGCCGCAGACACGTCCATTTCTAGTTGTAATAACATCCGATATCAGAGCAGGAGTTCTCAAAATTATCATACCATCGATTCGTACCCTCATTAACAGCACACTGTACACGTAATGGCTACAAATTAAGACTAGTTCATCAGGGAAACCTCCACAATTGTGATCAGTTAGTTGGCGTAATAATAAATTTTACAGTGCAGTTAATCATATACAGAAAACCCAAAACTAAGGTCCATTCAGAAACGCCTCTAAGGCTCTACGGTGGGGATTTGCGATTTCTTTTTTTGCTTGTTGAGAACCCCTGCAGAGGTAATATATCAACGTTTATCAAATTAATAAATGGAGCATAATACACGCGCGCGCACACACACACACTATATAGACACGAGCGCGCGCGAGCACACACACACACACACACACACAACACATATATATATATGTATATACATATGTATGTAATTTTTGCAATTACTTTTATAGTATATGATGATTTACCCTACAAAAGTAACATATAAAATTAGAGTTAATTGCTTTTATGAGGAGTTCAATGAAGGCAAATCGAGCACATCCTATATTATATAAGAATAATGCGCTTATTGAGTAAAACAAATTGAAAAAAGTAGGAATTTAGATTATCGATTTGATGTGGTATATCCTAAATTCTTTTCATGCATTACTTTTTTTTCGTTTATACCAATGTAACCTGCTTTCCGTGCACGCTTAATTCTATTAATTATTTTTGACACTAAATATCAATAGATAAAATAAACTATGTAAGGTTTATTACAAATCGTAATGCAACCTTATTAACAACTAATCTTTTAATTTTCACCGTTAATTAATAATAATTACATTTAATTCTATTCGAACCGCGCGCATATTTATGAAAAACAAAACTAAAAGACCAATTAACCTTCAAGCAAGCTTCAGCAGAGGACAGTAATATAACGGAAAAAAGATATAACGTAAAAAGTGAGTGAAGAGAATAATGAGTATTTACCATATGAAATCGATTAAAAAAAAGAAAGAAAAAAATAAAAATCATAACGTCAGATGGACAGCGAGAGAGATCTCTTCTTTCATATATTTTCTAACTTGCAGTTCGCCACAACCTCCTCCTCCTCCTGCACCTCCTCTTCCTCATCCTCCACCTCCTCCTCCTCCTCCTCCTCCTCTTCCTCCACTCACCTCCTCCTCCTCCTCCTCCTACACTTCCAGTAATCATAACTCATGACGAAATTGATTGCCGATACGGTGTACATCGCTTTGTGAAGACGACGCTGCTTTAAAAAAAAAAGTAAGGCAAGAAAAAATACGAAAACGAAAATATTGCATCTGCAAAATAATAGCCCAGTACCCCGCAGCAGCAGGAACCAGTCAGACCGTATCGTCACCTCAAAGTTAGTGACATGTTAGATAGCGTTGTAATTCGAAGGAAGAGCCGTAATGTCTTTGTTACGCTGGTGACATGACATGCTAGCTGGCCTCACTGCAATGAAGAGACGAAGGCGTGAAGTCGTTCATTGCCAGGACACGATATCCCCGGTCTTTAGCCCGGGAAGTGGGGGAAGCACGTATGACATTATCTTTCTTTTGCTTCCTCAAGCAATCAAATTCTCACGGACTTAATTCCACCATGAACGTGTAACATGCGACTGTCATCTGCATCGATTATTCCTTGAAGTCGGTTACATGCTTCCTTTTTATTAAGAGCTTCCGCTATTGCAGGGCACTGAGTTTTAGCCGGTCTTTTTTTTTTTTTTTTTTTTTTTTTTTACGTCGGGTTGAATCACATGGTTCCAGTTCATCCTGTACGATTCTAGCTTTATAAGTCTCTCTCTCTCTCTCTCTCTCTCTCTCTCTCTCTCTCTCTCTCTCTCTCTCTCTCTCTGTTACTGTCCGACATTTACATTCGGCTTACTTTTTATTCTCCATATCTAGGTATCTTCCATTTTTTTAATGCATTAATTTTTATTCTATTGACTAATAGTCTTAAATGAGATTTACCCTTCTGCAATAACTATGTATCTATCAGAATGTTAATAGGCTTCACGAATATTCATCTTTCATATCTAAAAGCTTTCACTACTAACAGAAGGCAATGTGTATCATTTTTTTCATGTGTAATAACGATAGTTTGACAAGTAATTAACTCAACGTTTAATATATACTGTCGTAAGCCCATGGCTGGCTCTCCGGCCTCTGGCGCCTATATCAATATGTACTATGACGACCCTTCAGGATGGTACTTAATGTCTACAGGGTCGGGACTTGCTGTCTCGACCCTCGCTTATTTTACGAGCAGTTTTGACGGAAGGAGTTAGCTAGTGAGAGCTTTGTGTTGAATTGTGATCGCATCTCAGTATAATAGTTACAAAACAAAAACATAAGTTGGTAAAAAATGTAAACATGGATTTCCGGTTACAAGTAATACATAACAGAAGGAAACAAGAAGACGGGGATGCAAAATTACCAGAAACTCTGGCGAAAAAAGATTTTTTTTTTTTATAGTAAATAAACACATCAGTTTTGTTATTTGCAAGTGTTCGAGTAACAGCCCTGAACAATCTGAAAACAATATGAGAAGCAACAGTGGATTGGTAAAATTCTCACCAATAACGAATCTTTAACGTTCTCCCAATAGCTTTATAATATTAGATACCTGACTAGAAATAAAAATGACTAGAACCCTGAAATGTCAATAACACTTTAGTTTTCATGAAATGAGACAACGTTTATTCATTTCGAGGATCATAGGTATCAATACAATTTAGCTGGCATTTGGTTCAAGATCGCTCAGTACTGATCCCGAAAGCTTTGGCTTTCTTACAAGTCCAAAACATGAAATATCAGAAACACTTTAGTTCAGATCCAGATTGAGAAAATCTGACCTTATGCCCAGATATCTGAACTGAACATTAATAACTCGGTAGCTTTTCTTGAGGTTGAATTGAAATTCGAACATCAATAATGCTATAGCTCTAGATAGGTCGAGATATTTAAATAGCAACACGGCTATAGCTCTTATTCAGGTGGAGAAAACTGAACATTAATGATACCTAGATTGTCTATACATACCGAAAAACCTGAATGTGAAAAATACCTTTGCTTAAAAGGCTCTATAATACTCGCAAGTTCTAGTCATTATTCAGCTCAAAATCGGCGTATGTACCAATAATAATAATAATAATAATAATAATAATAATAATAATAATAATAATAAATAATAAATAATAATAATTAAACAATAATAATAATACTTTATTTCGGAATAATAATCATAATAATAATAATAATAATAATAATAATATAAGAATAATACTTCATTTCGGATATGAATTCATATACAATAATAAAAAAAAAAAGTAATTGTGCCAAGAGGCTACATATTGATTACACACAAATTTACAGAGAAAAAAATTCAATTATCACAACCAGTGGGAATGTGTCTCTTACTAATAAACATAAAAAAATTCAAAGAAGGTCGTACAACCATATCTAAAAAAACATGTACAAACAAATCAAAAGCAACCATATTATTCTCCTTCTAAGTAGTAAACATAACGCACACATTCATTTCAGATATAGAACATAATAAAAGAAGCAGTTTTACTATGTAAATAATAAAGACGCATCACTGTTTTTTTAGCAATCGTATTAAAACATTATTTGATTTCTCCGCTCTCTGTTTTAAACTAAATACTGCATGGCGCCGGATGACATCAAGACAAGGCAAACCCAGTGTCACAAAAACTTGGGAAGCGCTATTACTTCGGGCGACCCCCATCAGCCCCCTTATTATATCATTATAACGCACTCTTAGTCTTCCTAAAGTTTCTTGTGTGCAGTTATACCATAGTGAAGAACAACAGATCGTCGTACAAACGATTTTGGATCATTGAACTGTAGTTTCATCATCACAGAAATTAAATTTTCTTATAAGCATATTCCCCCTTACACAGAGCTTTCGACGCTGTTGTTCAATATCTTCATTACTTTTATTGCTACTTGTAACTATGTGGCACAGATACGAGAATAAATGTATTTAATTGTATGTCTCTTTCTATCTATCTTGTATGAGTCTTGCTATCTATTGTGTGTGTGTGTGTGTGTGTGTGTGTGTAGGATAGGCATACATCTCAAGAACGCTTGGACAGAATTTGATGAAGGATGGCAAGTGTATGAAGCGACTCTGGATATGTTTAGCTATTACGAGAAACCGACTTGTTGCAATGGAAACCATCTACTGTAAAACAACACAACCAGGTCATGAGCTTTATCAACATAAGTTGATTCAGTCACTGATGAGGGGACCTAGAGGAGGCATGCTATTTATCGAATGGTCACACGATAAGATCTTTACGAACGCATTTTTCCTAACCATTTCCTGAGAATCGCAATCCCTGTTGGGGGGTTGCGCAGTCAGTGTACCTCACGCGGTGCACTATAGTCATTACTTAAGGGTAGTTGCATCGTTCCATGGGCCCATAGTTGCAACTCCTTACATTCCTATTTACTATACCTCCGTTCCTATTCTCTTTCTCCATGTTATTTAGCACCCTCTCTTGACAGTTGTTTCAACATCACTTTCAGCGCTGAATGACCTCATACCTATTGCTTGACCTTGGCCTAAATCGCACGTACACACACACACACACACACACACACACATATATATATATATATATATATATATATGTTTGCTTTTGTTCATATATATATATATATATATATATACAAAAGCAAACATTATATATATATATATATATATATATATATATATAGTATATCTGTGTGTGTGTGTGTGTGTGTGTGTGTGTACACTATCATCTAGTACACTCTATCATCTTAAAATTCAATTTGTTACTTTTCTAAATCGTACACACGTTGAAACCACTCATGCAAGTGAGAATTATAAACACGGCAAAGTCCTGCATCTGCGGGCTGTGCCATAATCAGTCTTGATTGTTTTGCATGACTAAGGCCATGTTATGTCTAATGGCCGCTGTTAAGAGGTAATGACTTCAGAAACGGTTGTTAGGGGGGACATTAGAAGAATTGCGTGTGTGATTGGACAAAAGAGATGCGTGAGTGTTGAGCGATGCTGGAAGCGAATAACGAATGATCTATTGACTTTCCCAATGCTTTTCTTGGGATTATGAAAGCAATCTTAGGAAACAAAATAAAAAGCTATTCAATTGCAATGCAAGCATCCACAGAATGGAATGCCCATGCATTAAAAAGACGAATGAACAAAAAAATTATTTTTAATAAGTACATAAAGAAATAACAAGCAAAGAAACATGCTCACAAATAAAACAGTCAAAAGGTTCACAAAACTAGGGCAACGGAGAACGACTCATTTCTATGTAGATTTAAGTCTCTTTTAAACGTCCGGGCAACAAGGGCATGCAGCAAATATTATCCCCATCAAAAACAATATTGTGATTTTTAATTCCCCAACTTCAGCTGCATTGGAGCGAAACAGCACCAGCGGATCAGATGAATTAGCAATGGAGATGAAAGCAAAAGGCAAAGAGATAGAGAGAGAGAGGAAATTCAGTTCAGTACAAGACCCAAGACTCACCCAGCCGAGTAACATATTAAAGACATTGTACTGTTCTCCATTAAATTTACGTGTACAAACACACCTCTTGTACAGAACAAAAGTATATCTTAGTTTTACCCGACCAAAGAGCTGATTAACAGCTCTCCTAGGGCTGCCCGAAGGATTAGATACTTTTACGTGGCTAGGCACCAATTGGTTACCTAGCAACGGAGCCTGCAGCTTATTTTGGGATCCGAACCACATCGAGAAATGAATTTCTATAACCAGAAATAAATTCCTCCGATTCCTCGTTGGCAGAGCGGGAAATCGAACCCGGACCCTGAGATCTGTACAGAACACACGATGGATCAAATTCACGAAGGAAAATTTCTCTCGGAGCATGAATATCAGCCAAGCCATTTATAAACTTGATTTTGACCCATTAATTGCAAAATAAATATGCAAGAGGTTTAAATTGTGGGGAAGATAACTGAGAGAAGAGACTAAGGGAAATGATCTCCAGCTTGGTAATCGGATTTGTAAAAAGTTGACCTGTCGCAAATGACGGTAGGAGTCCGTCTTAAAAAAACACCTGTGCAGGTACAAATACTTGGTTTGCAGTCATCTGTATGTTCGTATGTATTGTCTTAGCATATGTACTATGTTGTGATAGTATCACTGACTATCAGTCCTGTGAAGACGGCTTAGCAATAAAAGCCAACACAAGTCAGGATTTGTAATGATTTTTCATTTCTTCCAGGCAGTGTTTCATATATGAAAATCACGTATGAAATTATTTCAGTATCAAACATTGTATAGTACACACACACACACACACACACACACACACACATATATACATATATATACTTATATATACTTATATTATATAAACACTTCTTATAAAAAAAGTAGCAGCCAAGGGCCAAGGCGGAGGCGAAACCACGTGGTAACACGACTCTAAATGCCCAGACTAAAAGGCAATCTACTTTTCTTAATGGCCATATAAATTACACAGACAGAGGTGGCGGGAAGGAGGAGGAGGAGGAGGAAGAAGAAGAGAGATGGGAGAGGGGGGTGGGGTTAGGGGGGAAGGAAGCCGCTTGCAGATGGCATGTGTGTGTGCTTTTGGACCCCCTAGGGCGGTTCGAACCGGGGCTACGCCCGTCGCGGCGGAACATCAAAATTAATTAGGGTTTCTCCCGACTATTCCGAAGGTTTTGGCATACTTCGCTGCTTCCACATTCCTTTGGTCTCCCTGCTTTTAGATAACGGCGTGTTTAGGGGACACTTGACCGTGGGACGACGCTATTTCTCGACCATTATGCCTGACGAAATTATTATTCGTTTATAAATTGTTTTTTTCTTTTCTTGGGAGACAGGAGGTGACTGCAACATTCACCCTCTTACTGCTGAATTAATTAATATACTTTAGATTTACTTTTCTTAGTTATATACTTACTGATATGTTTAAGTGTCTGAATATGTAGTAATGTATTTATCCAGCACGTTGTGGCAAATATACACAACTACTTGAAAATAAATCAACAAGTATCGAGAATGAAGTCTACAATAACAAGGAAAATAACATTCACGCAGAGTTCTTCAGTCCAAAACGCATGAGGGATTTTTAAAGAAATATTATTCCACGTTATTACAGCATTAAATGAGAAGGTACTAGTACGTTTATTAACGACAAAGATAGCTGTTATAGCCTAATTACGCACTGAATTCTCAAGGCAGACAGATTTAAGTGACTCACGTACAGTGGAATTTTTTTTATGTCAAGATCTTGACATTTGTAGAAATTAGGCCGGATCCAATCTATGTTTTGTAATAGGAGGAGGAAAAACCCAACATTCTAATATATTCTGGAAATAATGAAATAACTATGGCAAACGAAAGATGTTAAATAACTACAACAAATGACAGTAATCTAATAACTTTTAACAACGATACTATAACTTAAAAGTCTATTCTTGATGGGTCTGCAATCGGAAGAATAATGCGTTGCAATGTCAAACATAATACTTGGCTTGAATAATTTCTCTCTCGTTCTCTCCTGTCTCCTCTACATAATCACACACATATAATATATATATATATATATATATATATAGTATATAATATATATGATATATATACATATATACTATATATATATATGTCTATATGTAAATGTCTTCTTTAATATATATATATATATATATATATATATATATATATACTATACATATAATAGTATATATATATATTATATATATATATATATATATATATATATATATATGTATATAAATATATGAATATTTTCTTATGACTCTAAAACAATTGTATGATACTCCTCTGATTGCACAGCTTAAGTGACTTTCTTTCGATGGCCTGTCAAGCTTTGAAATTCTCTTACAGCTTATGTTTTCCCATACTTCCTTCCTTGAATAGGCAGTTCATTCACTTCCTTAGTAGTTGAGGTAACTCCTTTCTTCTTCTCCTATTTATATTCTTGTTTTATGAAACCTAAGCAAGTTGAAGGTTAGGTGTTCCTTTACACTTGAAAAAACAGTTTAACAAAATGAAAGAATATGAAGAATTTGTTCATTTTTCCCAGTGACTATTGTTTAACATGGATGACATATCATGGAAAATTATATAAAAGAAACATGATAAGGTGAAGAATCAAAATAACAAAACCTAGACTAAAAAAAAAAAAACTCTAGCTGACCTATTAGAACTCTCCCTCCCTCCTCCGTTCTTTTCCCATCCCCAAAAACAAAAGCAACAAAACAAGCGACAAAAGGAAAGGCAGGGCAATAGTCAAAACGAAACTAAAAGATATAAAGCAAGACCTGAGAATTAAAACCGGCGGAGAATTCGAGGAAAAGAGAATAAGAATGGAAGGCAGTTTCTACATGACCTCACCCGAAGCTCTTCCATTTCTGCTATAGATCTTGAGGGAGGAATCTCTGTAGGTTTACGCCACAGTAAATTCAGAGACCTTGACTCTGCAGATGAAATATCTGCCTCTGCGCGGCTTCGCCCTTGCTTGGCTCTCGGGGATTTCTTATGCAAAGAATTTCTATATTTCTTCGTACGCTCTTTCTATGGTACTACGAAAGTGCGCGAACAAATGGCTCCTACGCAAAATGGATGTGTTTGTTTTCATTATGACTGTGAGATCATTGACTTAATCTATTCGCAAACAAACACACTCATACACATCTATCTATCTATCTATCTATCTATCTATATATATATATATATATATATATATATGCTCTAGCTGACCAACCCGCCGCTGCCAGGGAAAACTCTGAAAGACAACTGGTAAACTCTCTCTCTCTCTCTCTCTCTCTCTCTCTCTCTCTCTCTTGTTCCTCTTAAGATAGTTGCTTTAGTTATATTGCCCAGCATTTTTGACATTTTATATTTAACCACTTCTCACCCCCATTCCTATTGGGGTGAAGGGCATCAGGAATGTCTCTGTTCATACCAGCAGCCTCAAAAACTATGAATTAGACACTAAAATCTGTCCTTCTCGTTTTTTTAGGTCGTTTCCTTTCCACACCTTTTCACAAAACCCCTCCCCATCGGGACTGAACGTGGACATGAAGACCATAGCAACCTCAAAAGCTATGGATTAAACACTAATATCTGTCATTTTGGTTACTTTTGGATCTCACCTCCTTCCCATCACACCTCCCAATCAGGTCTGAACTTGGTCTTAAAGGGCATCAGGAGTGTCCCTATTCTTCTCAGCGACCTCAGAAACTATGAATTAGACACTAATATTTGTTGGTTTTGGTTATTTGTTCGTCACCCCCTTCCCACCCCAAATTTGGGCAGAACTTGTACTTGAAGATCATCGGGAGTGTCACTATTCATCTCAGCAACATCGAAAACTATGAGTTAGACACTAATATCTGTTGTTTTTTGGTTATTTTCATTCTTACCCCTTTCCCACCTCCCCTTCCCACAACACCCCCTTTGGTGCCACTGATGTCTTACCCACGCAGTATTCTTTCCCCGATGCTAAGTTATATGTATACCAAGTTTGGTTGAAATTGCTCAATGTGTGTCAAAGTGTATGTGGCACAAACGCATATATGCACATACATATGTACATCCATATATATATAAAATCAAACATACACACACACACACACACACACACACACACATATATATATATATATATATATATATATATATATATATATATATATATATATATTATTCTATATAGTCATCATTAATATTTCTAAACACGGGCTCATTGTTGTTAAGGGCTGCAGCTGTTTATGTAGATTTAAGCATAAACGATAAACAACTGCAGCCCTTAATAACAATGAGCCCGTGTTCAGAAATATTAATGATGTCTATTATTTAAAAAAAATCTTCGAACTGCAACAGTTTAGCGGTAATTCCATTTCCACATTCATGTAGCTATCTCCTTCATGTCATTTTCCCTTAATATTTTACTTCAAAGCTGTCATAACAAGGCATTCATATAATAAGAGAACATTTCCCTTATTAAGTAGAAACTTCACTCGGAGCTCCTTCTTGCACGCATGCGCACCACTGCCCTCAAACCAAGATCATTATTCATATCTCCCATCATCCCTTATTATCCTGAAAACACCACGTGGAAGGCATATTATGGAGGGTATGTCTGTCAGTGACGAACTGGGCATGATGCCGTACGGCTAAGACGATTGGTACGAGAGGGTATATCTGATAGGTCGTCGGTTGGTGTTCCAGTTGCGCTGTTAAGGAGGACACCATGCAAATGAAGGTAAGGGGAAGTTGGGGCAGGGGAGGAGGAAGGGAGAGGGTGGGGGCAGGGTGGGGGGGGGGGGTTGGGGGGGGGGGGTTAGTTGCAGATTCTTGGTAGAGCGTTACCCTAAAAATCTCTATTATAACTACAGACTGGATTTGTCCAGGTTTGGGAAAATAAAGTTTTTTCCCCATTCTTTTTTTCAAGACTCCTAAGGTACGATACATCATTTCACACGCTAATATTTGCCGGGTAGAAACAACCGGTTGTCATAACCGGGTTGAAACAACCAGTTGTCATAACCCATGAACGACAGATAACTGGGCCGAACTCCGATAGGAGGTTGACGTTATGGACGGTTAGGTAACAAAGGTACCTGGTATTTACCTGGTTGCTCGAGATACCAATTCATTACTGAGTCTTTTTTTTTTTGTCTCTCTCTCGCTTTCAAAAGTGGTGATTCGGGGATGGCTCGGACAGCATCCGTTTCTGACAGAGACACAAGCCAGAAGCTTCAGAACTGAAGTGCATATATATGATTATGGGTGGTTCCTTTCTCTCTCTCTCTCTCTCTCTCTCTCTCTCTCTCTCTCTCCTCTCTCTCTCTCTCTAGCAAGTTGCTCATACATCTCAGCATTTCTGATAATTCAACAATCCCTTCTCAACAACAGCAGTAGCTAAATGTAAACAAAAACACGCACGCACACAAACACACACATATTATATATATATATATATATATATATATATATATATATATATATATATATATATATATATATAGTTCCCTTAACAATGGTGGTTCAAAGCCAGGAGAAGGCTCATTTGCAGCTTGACGAACCCCTATATGCTCCCTGCACTACTCATCGCTATCTTACGCTCGCCTGTGGTTTTTGAATGTAAATGCCTTTCCTTTCCAATACCTCTTCAACGACATTTATCCAGTATTTCCTAGTTCTTATTCTTCTCCTTCCTCCTGATGCTCCTGAATTATATACCCAATTTTGCACCTACTTACATCCATTCTTCCCACGTAACCAAACCACCTCCAACCTCCAAACAAAATTATCCGCCCTTTTACCTATACTTTTCAATGCTTTTTCACTACTTCTGCGTATTTCAACAATCCTCTCCCTTTCAATTCTTCTCCTTCAACAAATGCTACGTAAACAGGTCATCTCAACAGTTTTAACATTTCAAGCGAAGATGCAATGCATTATTACCCTAAAACTAATCTTCTTGCATTTTAACACATCTGTCTATCAGTATATTAATTGATTTTTTTTTCTATTTTAAGAAGTGGGATCTCTGCTTTCTGTATTTCCCTGTACCTCCTCTTATTTCTTCCTAATGAACACCATATGCTTTGGAAGCTTGAATTTCAAGTCAACGGCTCCTGCGAGCTTGCTCCATGTGAAGAGGGCTCATCTCCTGAATAATAATAATAATAATAATAATAATAATAATAATAATAATAATAATAATAATAATAATAATAATAATAATAATAATAACTCATGTTCAACATCAACATTTTACTTACATAAAAAAAGAGTCAGCTCAATAATCCCTTCATAATTCCTCACCTTGGCTCCTACAGACAATCCTAATCTCGTCTCTAACTTTAGCACAAATCCTGCTGCCTTCCTTTGCCTATTCTACGACTTAACTCTCCTTTCATCTGACTATCATTTGTTATGGTTTCCCCCCATTATGAGCAGTAACACCTCCGGTCAGGAATCACACTCACGAACTCCCAAATGGAACATAATTTTCTGACTTCGTGGTCAACCCGTAACAAATGCCGCAACATGATCGCTCCCATTACAGATGATTCAAAAGAGTGGCTATAGTAGATTCACGTCAACCGTGCATTTGATGTCTAGGCCAGTTCCTTACGACGCTCCTTATTGGCTGTTGATAAGCCAATAACAGGGCTGGAAACTCTCAGTCTCTC
>NC_061088.1:69804867-69852367 GCF_015104395.2 Macrobrachium nipponense
AGTGTGCTCCTAGAAACGGCCCACATAGTAAGAAAAGTGATGGACACCTAAGGAGGCAAGATGCAAAATGGAACCCCACACTATAAAAACCACCCAATCGAATAGAATTGGATGACAGTGATAGAAAAAAAAACATAAATAATAATAATTAGTTTAAAAACTCATGCAAACGATCAAGCTTTAGGAATTACGTAAAAGAAAAAATTGATAATTAAAATTCTGAAGACAGAAATTACAGTGATCTACAAGTAAACACTAAAAGGTGTAATACAGTCTTTTGAGTTACCTGAACGTCTGTCTTCAGGTACGCTAAATGAAGCACACATTTACTTTTAGTCAAAATGGAAATAATTGGAAACTATTTAACAGAAATTTAATACAAATCCGGTGGAAGTTACCTTCCAAGGTGCCAGTCATCCTCAAGCCAGCTACAAAACAAATGTCCTTTCAATTGGAAGAATATTACACGATTCTAAACTGCCTTGATATCTGGGGTTGGTTAAGATTTATGTAAGTTCCAAATTTTAAAGCTGTCTTCAGTGCTTTCGCCGAAAGAGTGGTATGTTATGCCGTCTGCACTTGAACGAAGAAATCTCCAAGAGGAGCAAAATGAATTACCACAATTTCTCTATTCCCAGGTGCTATTGAAGTTTTAGAGAAATTTGGTTTCAAGCATTTACGTAAATTTCCTGCATCTGGACATTCGCTTCCTGATAGCTATAATACGTATAAAAACTACACGGTGCTACAGATATCATGCACGCCTTATCCAATGAAATCTTAATGCAGAAAGTGATCATGTTTTCAAATTGGCGTTAGTGCTATTTATCACTTTTCTGTTAACACGTCAAACACATATTTCAAGTGTTACATGCTCGTACATAGTTATACTATAGTTCCTTTGCTCTCTCTCTCTCTCTCTCTCTCTCTCTCTCTCTTTCTCTCTCTCTCTCTCTGCGTCAATAACCTAGATGATGTGAGGCAACCTTTAACATCCACACAGTCTCTCTCTCTCTCTCTCTCTCTCTCTCTCTCTCTCTCTCTCTCTCTCTCACAAGCACACACATTGTTGACGACCTAGAAAATAATTTACAAATTATGTAGATGAAGAAAACTTTGTTTGAACTATCAGCTTTAATGTAATGAGGAATCCAATAACTACTGATCCCAATAGAAACCTAGAGAGGATTAATAAGTGGGGCGGTCACTATTGGAAAAGTTAAACTTTTAGAAAGGAAATTACTGCTTATTAGCTCATTTCTATCACGCAATCATAATCTCCCCTCAGTGTGTAGTTATAAAAAAAATGCTAAATGATTCTTGGTGCTTGACACAACAATACCCTCGTCTCTGTTTCTGAATTCTATAAAGCAATAATAAGAATTTTTCCTGTCACTAGAATATATGCTTATGATGTTTGTAAGGTTTTTCCTGTTTTTAAAGAAATTATATTATTACCTACGATGTTCATTATGGAACAAGCTAAGAGGACCAATTCAAACGCAATTTTCTGAATAATAAAAATTGTAACAATTTAAAGCACACTAAATGGCTAGAGTTTACTAAAATACAAATGAAAATAAAGCATGAAAAAAAGATGCGCAAATAAAGGAAGAAAGAATACATCTAACAGTAATATCCGGGAACAAGAAAACTGAAGAAAACTCTAAGGCAACGAAGCATATTGTTTTATAGTAGCAATACAGTCTCGGAAAGGTATTGCAATCATCACCTTCCTTATCATCATCAACACCAGATTGTTGCAAGAGAAATGGAAGGCACCTGGTACTGTGACTTACGGCAATATGGCACCTGTGTGTGTATATATATATATATATATATATATACATACACACATACACATATATATATATGTATGTATGTAGAAAAAAATTTATATATATATATATATATATATATATATATATAATATATATATAAGATTACCTAAAATGACTCCTCACAATACAAAACCAATAGATACCAGCACTAGGGGCGAGACAGAATTTCCTTATGGAATGGCACTGATCTGTATCATTGTTACTCGAGTTGTGAGTAAGGAAAGCACGGCCTCTCTTAGAAGTATTATCTAAAAGGTACTACAGGTCCTAAGATGGTGATGACATCCAGCCAGAAGAACGCTGTTCCTTCAAAGGGAGAGCAAAAGATCTGAAGAACGTGTCATTATGCAGATAACTCACAATCAATCAATCAACGTGTCATTATACTCATCTCTGAAGAGAAGGGAAGCCTTTGATGATCCCATACCTTTGGCATATATAAAGGCTGCATGACGAAAATACAGGAAGGTTAAAGAAGGTAAAATATAATATTTTTCCCGGTAGGAAAGTAGCGCCGTCAGTGCACCTTATAAGTTCCTCGTTGGACGAGTGGTTTTCGCGCTAGGCTGCCAATCCGGTGGTCCGAAGTTCGATTCTCGGCTCTGCCAACGCGGATTCAGAGGAATTTATTTCTGGAAGAAATTAATTTCTCGATATAATGTGGTTCGGATCCCACAATAAGCTGTAGGTCCCGTTGCTAGGTGACCAATTGGTTCCTAGCCACGTAAAAATATCTAATCCTTCGGGCCAGCCCTAGGAGAGCTGTTAATTAGCTCAGTGGTCTGGTAAAACTAAGGTATACTTAACTTAGTGCACCTTATACGTGGTGAACTGTAGGCATTATCAAAGGGTTTTTGCAGCGTCCCTTTGGTCCCTAGCTGCACCAAGTTTTTATCCTTTTACTTTACCTCCATTCCCGATATCTCTCTTCAATCCTGCTGTCCATCCTTTCCAACCTTCGCTTTTTAGTGCAACTGAGTAGTTTTCCCAGAATTTCACTTTTGGATCCCGTACTTTATCTTTATTATCTGGTACGCTTTATTTAGCTGTCCAACCGCTTCAACTCCCCCTTTTTACTCTCTTACACCGATTGGCCGAAAGTCGCCCAGTGCTTGGCTTGGCAGCCTATATTTAATTAAAACAACAAAATATGTTTTAAATATTCAGATTCAAGTACTATGAATGTACTGCGAAATACAGAATAAAACGACGGAACCACGTAGGCAAATGAATAATTCTTGCTTATGTCTCGAGATCAGCTTCACACCTCGATTTCTAACAATGTAGCAGCATTTACTGATCTACTCGAAATCTCTGTTTAGGCTACATATTCATCTGCCAACATAGAAAACTGATATCGGTAACATGAACTGCAACATTTTTAAACTATAACGTTATTTTCACGGCCAAAAATTGTACAGTATAAAAGTAATGAGGTGATGACAAATACTCAAGGAACACAAGACAATATCTGACCTGAAAACTGCAAAGAATACCAAGTCTGGACACCCCCAGCCCCCACCCCAGCGCCTACGTTACGGTTCTTTTTTTTCTTTCATTATCTTTAAATTTTCAGCTGAAAATCACTATGAACAAAGGCAATAGGCAATAAACACACGGAGGCTCCAAAGGGAACTCATCCTACAGTTATAGTAAAAGGTAATGCATGAGGGAATAGGAGATAAAATTATAAGCCTATTTATAGACGCGTTAATGATTACCCAATCCTATGGAAACGATAAAAAGAACTTGAACAAACTTACAACATATGTCAACGATACCTTAAAATATATTTTCTAAGTCTGCACTACTTAATGACTTCGAAACAGCATTTTGAACGACAGAAAACAGGTGTCTAAATTTATACTCCTCACAAAACGCTGCAAGACTTGAGACTAGTCTGTGATTATGGCGAATCTGACACACGCAACCCTTTGAGCGAGCACAAGATTACATAATTCCAACTCGTCTGGAAAACACTCCTTTGGCATTAAAAAGGTACCGAGCTCAGAAAAATTCTATTTAAAAATCTTTCATGGAAACTGTATTGGACCCAAAGGTGGCGTAATTTGAAAGGACCCATCAATTAGTAGTTATTATTTCTGATAATCACGACATAGGCGATAGTACTATGTCACATTTTTTGGACATTTTAGTCAACATTTTTGGAATGCTTTGTTCTAGTATAGATAGTAGAAAGGTCCTAAAATCTTCAGTCTCCAGAAAAGCAGACTGAAGTGGGAAATTCCTTCCATACAATCGATAGGTCCTTTGCCAGTCTTTCACCTGTTACTAATCTCTCAACTACGTGCTGGTATGAGACGACAATTCCCAGCAATAATGTACTATGAATAATGATTTTCTACTAACTATCTATTCGGCAAAATTTACATTTTATCTATTCTGAATTTACTAGTTTCATCTGCTTTTCACGCAGTGGCTTTTATATAATTGTAAGTTTCGTTGTCTTTGAGTATTTATTAAAATTTTCATCACTCTACGAATAACAGTAATAGTAATAATCACTACATATTTGGCCAAAAAAACGAGACAACTTCACCGTACCATTGAAGATTCGCATTGTCTAGAAAACCAGCCTCCTAATTCAGAAATCTTCAGACGTTCAAACGAGGCAGATTGGACTTCCACAATCTCGCAAATTTGTTATAGATCTGATCTAGACCAACAGAGCTTATCTCTACAATTCATTACAAAAATGAATGATGATGAATGACAAAAAAACAGTGTCATTTCCGTTCTTATCGTTTCTCTGAAAGAAGGAAAATTCGTAACACATTTTATGATGTTTAACCTGATATTTTGGTGGAGATGCCCCGCTGCTTTCAGGCGCCTTAAAAATTTGAAATGATAAGCATATGAACTATATTATACTTGAAGCAAAGTCATCACAGGAAAATCACAGTATAGAAGTGGACTGAAAAGGTGAGAAAGTTTTAAGAAAAGTCTTTACAAACATGAAATATGAGTGTAAGAATACAGGTTAGCTAAGCAAATTTCAAGCCACACGTTCTAGAGGAGATACGATGCACAGGCAATCTGAAGGTTACAAGAATTGGAAAGGCAGTAAGTTGATTTAAAAGTGATAACAAAATGCTGATTTATAAAGGGACAATCGTCAGAAAATAAATTTTACCCTGACTTTCATTGATTGATATCTCTAAATGTAATTCTTTGAATGATTCTAAACATTTCGATCTATGAATGGAATCTTAGCCACTTAAACTAGTGTTCCTTAATATTGGTATATCTGTAGAAATGGTCCGGTTAATTCAGCACATTAAGAGTAAAACCAAGTTAAATAGCTGTTTATGAATGAATAAAATCAACCTTTAAATGCATGGCCCTAACTCTAACCCAGGGAAGACCAATAAATAAACAAACACAAGAAAACACCCGACAGCGGAGAAATGGATAAGAGATAAAAGAGTGAAGCATCGCATCGTATGAAGGTTATAACTTCCTCACATCCAGCGACCTAAAAAAAAAAAAAAAAAAAAAAAAGATATTCGACAACGCTCAACCATTAAGTTGCAATTCCAGTCTTATAAAATATTCGCAAAGTTGAGATTTAGTGTAAAATACGACGAAAGTTGCCAAACAAATGAGGTTCCGGAACTTAAGTCTGAAATAATACATCCGGACGCGGTGCTCACAAATCAAGAGGCGCCGCAGAAATCCGAGAGCTGGAGTCCAGGAATTAATTTGTTTTGGCGGAAATAAAAAAATTCACACTACGACGATACCTTACCTGGTGGAAAATTGTTTGTCAGTGGTACGGAAAAATATGTAATACACACACATAGATATATATATATATATATATATATATATATATATATATATATATATACATACATACATAACGATAAATGCCACGAAGGAAAGAGAAACAATAAAGTGCTGCTAGGCCCTCCGACTTCCTGTCCTTTACTTAGCAGTACGCTCCATATTTTCGTAATACAGTTATATATATATATATCTATATATATATATATATATATATATATATATATATATATATATGTCTATATATACGCAAAATACACATATATAAATACACACACACACACACACACTATATATATATATATATATATATATATATATATATATATATTTTTTATCTTACATGAGATGCAAGAACTAGACAACTAAAAATATAAATGTAAAATTAAAATATAAAATATAAAATTATATCTAGCAAGAAATAGTCGTCTAAAGAAAATTTGCAAAAAATATCTAACATTGCGATGTGCTTCTACTATGAAAAAATAAACCAAAATATGAAATAAGTATTGTTTATAAAAAATAAAAATGACAATTGTAATATATATGTAAAATGAAAAAAAAAGATGTCGATAACAGATTGAAGTAAATAAAGGGATGGAATACTGATAATCAACCGATGTTGCAATCAAAATCCAGTTGACACTACATAAATGTACAATGGTAAGTTAAAATATTTTTCAAATAACTATAGCTGGTTCACTTAGGGTAGATTCTTGGGTGAGGCCTATGCCTACTAGACGTTTGTTTGTCGTCTCGTAAGCATAGGGCTCATCCAAGAATCTACCTTAAGTGAACCAGCTATAGTTGCTTAACGTTTGATATAACTAAAAAGCCACAGACTAACTTGATATAATAGAGAAGTAAACAATAAATGAATGCAATAAATGAAAATAAAAATAAAAATACTTAAGAGATGAAATATTTTCATCTGAGCTATAACACCGGACAAAAAACCTCTCTTGAGCATCTTCTAACTTTCGCTAAACATCCAAGAAGTTTCCCTGCTGGGTGGCTCTTCCGGCAAATGAAGCCTCGAGGGATCCCGGAGACTCACCAGGTTGATATATAAGTATTCATTATGGTTTTTCTTTAAAAAAAAAAAAAAAAAAAGTTTCCCTTAAAAAAAAGTAGGCCCTACAAAAAAAAAAATAAATAAATAAAATTACAGGTTTGGATGCATGAATATCAGTACCAGGGCTTTACAGAGAGAGAGAGAGAGAGAGAGAGAGAGAGAGAGAGAGAGAGAGAGAGAGAGAATTTCATCATGGTTAGTTACCGTGCCTGCAGAATTCATGTCAGCTTAGAAGCAATGCAAAGTCATGCTTGTGCATCCTTAACTTAAATAAGCAAGAGGAGCAAGAGTAAGAAAATGGCGTTACCTATTGAGGTGTAGCTACAAGTTCCCGCTAGAAACAATGGAATTTATAAATGGCTAAATAAATGAAATGCTTTTATCGCTCCCAAGAAAGACGTTTAACTCATTTAATTATAAGCTTCCTTTCCCCTGAGTTTATATTAAAATAATCATCATGTTATGAATAACATCACCACTTATAACAACTAGATATCTGGCCAAAAAATGAGGCGTATAGTTTAATTGTAAGCTTCGTTTTCTCTGAGATTTATATGAAAATTTTCATCATATTATGAATAACATCACCAAGGATAACAACTGGCCATAAAAATAAGCAGACTACTCCGTAAAAGAGAATATTCCCGTGCTTTAAAAAGTTAAATCTTCAATGAGTTATCCGAGGCACTTTTGACTTCTATAACACAGCAAACTTTTGAAAGATTCGATGTATCATATCTCTTCAACTCAGTACAAAAAGGAATGTCGCTAGTGACACAAACAATATAATTTTCGGTTTTAACGTTTCCCTAACAAAAAAAATCGTAATATACAAATCAGGTTTAACCTGATATTTTGTGGACGATGCCATAACAATTGAAACTGAAAAGCCTGTAATTTATATTTAGCTTGGAGCAAAATGATCGGTAAAAAAATCTCCTGAAAAGGAGGGGAAGTTGAAAATAAATTATATGAAAACGAGAATTCCCATATGATTATATGAGGGTAAGAATACAGGTAAAGCAAAGGAATTTCTTGTCACATATTCTAGCGGAGATATGATGTATACGCAATCTGAAGGTCGTACGAATTGGAAAGGCATTAAGTTGATTTGAAAGTGATAACAAACTCCTGACTTATAAGGGGACAAACGTCAGAAAATGAATTTTACCATGACTTTCATTTATTGATATATCTAAATGTAATTCTTTGAATGGTTCTAATAATTTCAAGTTAGGAATGGAGTCTTAGCCACTTAAACTAGTTTCTTAGCATTGGTATATCTGCAGAAATGGTCCGGTTAATTCAGCATTAAGAGTAAAACCAAGTTAAATAGCTGCTTATGAATTAATAAAATCAACCTTTAAATGCATGGCCCTAACTCTAACACAGGGATAACCAATAAATAAACAAACACAAGAAAACACCCGACAGCTGAGAAATGGATAAGAGATAAAAGAGTGAAGCATCGCATCGTATGAAGGGTATAACTTCCTAAAAAAAAAAAAAAAAAAAAAAAAAAGATATTCGACAACGCTCAACCATTAAGTTGCAATTCCAGTCTTATAAAATATTCGCAAAGTTGAGATTTAGTGTAAAATACGGCGAAAGTTGCCAAACAAATGAAGTTCCGGAACTTAAGTCTGAAATAATACATCCGGACGCGGTGCTCACAAATCAAGAGGCGCCACGGAAATCCGAGAGCTGGAGTCCAGGAATTAATTTGTTTTGGCGGAAATATAAAAAAATTCACACTGCGACGATACCTTACCTGGAGGAAAACTATTTGCCAGTGGTACGGAAAAATATGCAATACACCCACATAGATATATGATATATATATAATATATAAATAATATATATTATAAATAATATATATATATATATATATTCTAATATATATATATAATATATATTTATTAATATATATATATTATATATATAAGGACAAATGCCACGAAGGCAAGAGAAATAATGGAGTGCTGCTAGGCCTTCCGACTTCCTTTCCTTTACTTAGCAGACGTTCCATATCGTAATTCAGATTATATAATATATATATATATATATAATATATATTATATATATATATACATATATATATATGATATATATATATATAATATATATATATATATATATCATATATGTATATTTATATATGTGTATTTTGTGTATATATATAGACATATACATACATACACACACACACATATATATATGTATATATATATATATATATATATATATATATATATATACATATATATATATATGTGTGTGTGTGTGTGTGTGTGTGTGTGTGTGTATGTATAATATATATATATATGTCTATATATATACACAAAATACACATATATAAATATACATATATATATATATTATATTATATATATATATATATATATATATATATATATATATATATATATATATATATATATATATATATATATATATATATATCTTACTTGAGATGCAAGAGCTAGACAACTAAAAATATAAATGTAAAATTAAAATATAAAAATGAAATTATATCTAGCGAGAAATATTCGTCCCATGAAAATTTGCGAAAAATATCTAACAATGCGATGTGCTTGTATACGATAAAATAAATCAAAATATGAAATAGTTATTGTTTATAAAATATAAAAATGATAATTGCAATATATGTGTAAAATGAAAAAATTCGGATGACAGATTGGAGTAAAATAGTAGGTTAAATATTCATTAAATAACTATAGCTGGTTCACTTAAGGTAGATTCTTGGGTGAGCCCTATGCCTACCAGACGTTTGTTTGGCGGCCGCTGATTGGTTGGGAGCTGCCTACTTCCCGGTACCAGCCAATCACCGGCCGCCAAACAAACGTCTCGTAAGCATAGGGCTCATCCAAGAATCTACCTTAAGTGAACCAGCTATAGTTGTTAACGTTTGATATAGCTAAAAAGCCACAGACTAAATTGATATAATAGATAAGTAAATCATAAATGAATGCAATAAATGAAAATAAAAATAAAAATACTTAAGAGATGAAATATTTTCTCCGAGCTATAACACCGGGCAAAAAACCTCTCTTGAGCATCTTCTAACTTTCGCTAAACATCCAAGAAGTTTCCCTGCTGGGTGGCTCTTCCGGCTAATGAAGCCTCGAGGGATCCCGGAGACTCACCAGGTTGATATATAAGTATTCATTATGGTTTTTCCTTTAAAAAAAAAAAAAAAAAAAACGGATTTTAATTTAAATATAAGCTTCGTTTTCTCTGAGATTTATATGCAAATTTGCATCAGATTATGAATAACATCACCAATGATAACTGGCAATAAAAATTAGCAGACTACTCCATACCAGAGAATATTCCTATTCTTTAAAAAGTTAAATCTTCAATTACTTATCCGAGGCACTTTTGACTTCTATAATACAGCAAACTTTTCTGTTTTAACGTTTCTCTGAACGAAAAAAAAATCGTAATATACAAATCATGTTTAATCTGATATTTTGTGGACGATGCCATAAGAATTAAGACTGATAAGCATGTGAACTATATTTAGCTTGGAACAAAATGATCGGTAGAGGGGAAGTTAGAAAAAATGATCTGAAAACGAGAATTCACACATGATTATAAGAGGGTAAGAATCCTACATGTAATCACATTCTAGCGGTGATATGATGTATAAGTAATCTGAAGGTTGTACGAATTGGAAAGGCAGTAAGTTAATTCGAAAGTAAAAAAAAAAAAGGTGGTGTGGAGGTGTTCAATAGTCAGAAAATATATTTTACTGTGAATTTCAATTCATGATTGATCTAATGCATTTAAGCACTTCTATAAGTTTCAATTTATGAATACATTCCTAGCCACTTAAACCAATGTTCCTTTACACCAATATATCTGTAGAAATGACCCAATTAATTCAGCACCGGAAATAATGTGTATGGTATTAAGAATAAAATTCAGTTGAATAGCTGTCTATATGAATTAATAAAATCAACCTTTAATTGAATGGCCCTAACTCTAACCCAGGGATTACCAATAAATAAACAAACACAAGAAAACACCCGACAGCTGAGAAATGGGTAAGAGATAAAAGAGTGAAGCTTCGCACTGTATGAAGGTTATAACTTCCTAACATCCAGCGACCTAAAAAAAAAAAGAAAAAAAAGAAAGATATTCGACAACGCTCAACCATTAAGTTGCAATTCCAGTCTTATAAAATATTCGCAAAGTTGAGATTTAGTGTAAAATACGGCGAAAGTTGCCAAACAAATGAGGTTCCGGAACTTAAGTCTGAAATAATACATCCGGACGCGGTGCTCACAAATCAAGAGGCGCCGCGGAAATCCGAGAGCTGGAGTCCAGGAATTAATTTGTTTTAGCGGGAATAAAAAAAAAAAATTCACACTGCGACGATACCTTACCTGGTGGAAAATTATTTGTCAGTGAAAAAGTTGCAGCATATATATATATATATATATATGCAAAAAAATATAAAATATGGAAAACTATCCGAGAAGCGTATAAAAAGAATCGATTACATATATCTGCTCTGGTGAGAAAATATTTTTTCACATGAAAATATTTTCATAAATATCTAATAATGTGATGTGTTAGTAATGTAAACAAGTAAAAAATGCGTCAAGTTTCTTATTGCAATCGAGTTTTTTGTACATCGTATAATCAAGACCACCGAAATTAGATCCATCTTTAGGTATAATACTTGTATGAGCCGCGGCCCATGGAATTGTAACTACGTCCTGGCGGTGGCCTGGCCTATAGCAATGCCAAACGCATGAATATGGTTAACTTTAACCTTAAATACGATAAAAACTATTGAGGCTGGATGGCTGAAATTTGGTATGTTTGATGATTGGAAGGTGGAGGATCAGCGTACCAATTTGCAGCCCTCTAGTTGTTTTTAAGATCTAAGGGCGAACAGTGAAAGTGCAGACGCACAGACAAAATTAAAAATAAACACAAATATCAAATATGAAATATGCATTACATTGTTTATATATACAGAAATAAAAATAATATTTTAATGACTGAAAAAATATCTGGAATATGAAAAACTTAAGCTAAAAGACTGAAATAAAAAAATAAGGAATATTGACCATCAACTAAAGTCGACACTTCGTAGATGTACAATAAATAAAATCTTAATCAAATAATCGGTTGCCTTAATAACCGACAAAAAGATGAGATACAGAAAACATGAATTATCGCAATAAATACAAATTAAGGTTAAAATATTCGGAGATAAAGTATGTTCATCCGAGCTGTAACATTAGGTAACAAATTCTCCGGATGATCTTCTAACTTGCGCGAAACACCCAAGAACTTTTTTTTTTTTTTTTTCTGCTGGTAGGCTCTTTCGTCAAATGAAGCCTCAAGGGATCCCGGAGACTTACGAGGTTCATGTAAGTATTCATTATGGTAAATATATATATATATATATATATATATATATATATATAATATAAATCCATAAAAAATTCGGATGCATGAGAGGATTTAATGCAGTATCCTTACCATGACTTTTGGGGGGGGGGGGAGAGGGAGAAGAGGAGAGATAGAGAGAGATAGAGAGCGAGAGAGAGAGATGAAAAGAGAGAGGAAGAAAGAGGAGAGATTTGAGAGAGAGAGAGAGAGAGAGAAAAATTTCACCATGGTTATCTATCGTGCATTAGGCTTTTATGTCAGCTTAGAAGCAATGCAAGGTCATGCTTGTGCATCCTAAAAAAAGTAAGAAAAAACTAAGAATTTAATTATTGTGGTATAGCTAGTTCTCGCTCAAGAAATAGAATTTATAAATGGCTTAATAAAGAAGGTGGTTGTAATGCTGCCATTAAAAATTTTCTAGTTACATTATTACATCATTTTAGGAACTATTAACGAACTGTCTCATAAGGGGACATAACCCTGTCTATTAATCTGGACCTAAATTAGGGGAATTCAGTAAACAGAATAAATAAGAAGTGATCAAACCGAGTGCCACACGTGTTTGTTATTTACAAGCAAAAAATATGAAATGCAAAGCTTATCAATTTGCAGCCCAACCTTGTAAGTGGTAACCATGCACAAGAATCCCCTAAGAGAATTTCTGAAGGTCATTATCTTTAGTACAAGGCAGGTGACTTTAATCAAAATTGAACTGCATGGTAGCTGTTATGTTAACTAATGAGACAGAATGCCTTTTATGTAACTGTGTCACGAACAGTGGAAGGAGAATCTCTCCAATAATAAAAGAAAGTGTACTCCAAAAAAGGAAGGATGATTCCCACATTGAAACGGAATGAACTGATCAAAGAAATATACAAGGTACTTGAAGAGTTTGTTCATTTCCTCAGGCTTATTCATTGATTTCTTTAAAAAATTGTTGTGAATTCAAAAGCATTGAATTGATCAAGTTTTTGTCATCTTCACCCAGAGGCACTATGTACATCATACGTCTATATTAAAAGCATCGCAAAAGTTTAAAACTGAGAATAAGCTTGCGAAGGCGACTGAGATGAAAAATATTTGTGAATTCACGACTATCCCATGAAAAGGGAGGTAAACGAGCTGTAAAAGCATTGAACTCATCAAGTTTTTGTCATCTTCATCCAGAGGCACTATTTACATCATACGTCTACATTAAAAGCATCGCAATAGTTTAAAACTGGAAAATAAGCTTTCGAAGACGACCGAGAGAGTAAATAAAAAGATTTGTTTACGATGATGTTACCTGCATACAAGCTTCCAGGAAAGGCATAGACCAAAAGTTTGCTGGTGAAGATGCAGGAAAGGATGAGATGATAGGAAGACCCTTGTGGTAACTGTAGCCCCAACACAAACGCAACATACAAGAATACTTATACCGAAGTGGTTTGGAGATTCGAAAAACGGAGAGTTTCCATAAACGTAGGAGAAATATGACGCGTGTTTTGGGGTGTAAGAAGAACTCCTCTACCTGGTTGATGGGCTGGAAGCTAACGAGTATCTTCAAGAGAAAAACTCACCGTTATCAATAAGAGAAGATTAAAAAATACCAAACCGTGAGAAAAATTAGTGTAGAAACTCGTTAACAAAATAAAAGCCTGCGGACCTGGCATGCTAATCAAAGGAAAAAATGCTGGTGGAGTGACAAATCTTTTGTAAACACCAAAGGGTCAGATATATGACAGCAAAGAGGCTAATACAATAATTGTGATAGTAAAACGAAGCTTCAAAATCTAAGCATAATTTTCAACAGAATATTCATAGTTATTCACGATTCCTCCTCATATACTCAAATGAGAGGCATTCCATTTTATCAGAGATGCAGTTGTCGCTGAACTGATGCATTGAAATACTTTTGCATTGAAATACGTTCCTGTCAAAATCAGCTTACCTGTTCTGAAAACACTGATTGATTCAGCTTTACCCAAGCAGTTAGTGGAATACGTTTCTAATCGCCATGGAAATCTAGATGAACATTTATTTTTCCTTTTACTGTCTGTAATGATCTTTAAATTTACTCGAATGTTCACTGATATATCTACACACTCTCACACACGATTTATGCCAACGCATAGTAAAATTCGTGAGTTTTATGTTTTACCAATTAATGAGAACGATCTCATTTACTCCACAAAAGGTAAAAAGGATAAACGGCATATCCAGACCGTATGAATTTTTCTATCATCTTCGAAATTCATTTTTTAAGAAATAAAAAAAAGCAGCAATTCTACATACAGGGCTGTGCGTAAACTAAAATTAAATCTAAAAATGAGAAAAACTTAGTTTCACGCCTAAAGAGTAAACTGGCAAAACACAGCAATAATAATAATAATAATAATAATAATAATAATAATAATAATAATAATAATAGGTGCTGAAGTAGCTCCAGGACTCATGCAGAAGAGTGTGTTTCCGGAAACAAGGCACGTTGTAGGAGAAGTGATGGACTCCTAAGGAGGCAGGATGCAACCCGGAACCCCACACTTTAAAACTACCCAGTCGAATAGGATGACTGTGATAGACGAAATAAATAAATAAATAAATAAATACAAGATTATTTTAGATGCTCTCAGGCAGCCTACTTTTATATGAATATTGACTTTATACTTCGATGTAATGTTGTAAATAATTATTTTCCCACGTCCATGGCCTTGTAAATATTATTGTATCGTATCAAGGTTCTAAAATACAACATAAAATTCAAGATTTTTAAGCATAAAATAATCTGACATATAAGCCACAAAAATAGAGATATTACATTATAAACAAGAAATGGAAAACAATGAGCTAACTAGACCGCCTTACCAAATGGTTGGTAGCAACAACAACAACAACAACAAAAAAAACAAAAAAAACAAAGAATGAGAAAAATAAAACGATTTATGGGGACTCTTCTTTATCTGCCGTCGGTAGGATATAGTTGTCATACGCTGTTCGTCATCCCCTTCATGAATCCAGGTATCAAGTGAGGGGAAAAGACCACATCTGAATTTATAACTTCGAATTAAATCTCCTTAAATTATTCTCTCTCCTACTATATGAAAGATTGCTAAGACTGGAGGAGAAAGGCTGAGAGAGAGAGAGAGAGAGAGAGAGAGAGAGAGAGAGAGAGAGAGAGAGAGAGAGAGAGAGAGAGAGAGCATTATTATGTAAAGTAAATTGGAGAGTAAATGTGGAAAGTACAGGAAAAGCGAAGTCAAAAAGTACCTAAGGAACTGAGAAAAAAAGAGCGAGGCTCGAATTTTAAGAGATAGGCTTGTCACCTACACAAAGCGTTAGGATGCATCCACTCTACGGTAAAAAGGTCACAAACAAATAGCGGGAACTTACTATCTGTCACATAAAACAAACAGATTGAAAATAAGCCACCAGTCGTAAGTTGAGAACGCACTTTTGGCTAATAATGGATAATCGTATGAAGTACTGCTTAGAACTAACAATGGGTTATTAATTTCCGTTCAACCCATCTGTAATGTCTGCGCGATAAGGTACTGTCGTGTGTTTATGGACCTTAGTTTTACTGTGGTGTGGACCGTACGTACCCTTAGTCAAGGCTCATACGTTTGCTATAATTTTGATAGTTACTGAGTGGTTTTGCTTGTCAACTGAAAGGAACCATTGTAGTAGAATGGTCGATTGATTATAACACAGACAGACGCAGGCATTCAAGCTAGCTGTATCACCATGTTTGTTTGTTTGTTTGTATGGCGTTTTTACGTTGCGCGGAACCAGTGGTTATTCAGCAACGTGACCAACGGCTTTACGTGACTTCCGAACCCGAGAGTGAACTTCTATCAGCAGAAATACGCATCTCTGACCCCACAGTGGAATGCCCGAGAATAGAACTTGCGGCCACCGAGGTGGCAGGCCAACATCAAAGCGACCACGCCACTGAGGCGTTATGTATCAACATGGATCACCCATCCACTCATTGCGACAGCAGTCAAAATTGACTTAAGTAATTGGCTCGTCCGAGTATTGACGGGAGTTTTCCATATGAAAAAGGCGTGATCCGACCACCAGCTTACTCGGGAAACGTGCAAGGTTTTCCCCTAACGCATAATTTGTAAACATTATATTCCTAACTTTTAACTTTAGTTAAAAAGTGCTAAAATCTAGTCAACAAAAGCCTTGTATCTCTGACGAAAATTAAAATACATACGCTACATTTTATTAGAAATCATTCCTCTGTACTGTTTAACAAGCACATTATTCATTTTTTTTTTTACATTTTCATTCTAATAAATAAATCATAAATATCCATCCTAAATTCCTATATCTTGAACTCAACGTGAAACGCCTTTCCCAGACCTTTTTAGGCTCTCCATAGGCCTTTCCTAACCCCCAACAAGAACAAGAACAACAACAATAACAAAGTAGTTTGTAGGCTTACTCCCAGAGTAAGCCGATAACCAACTGCCCACACTATAACCACAGGTTGTGGTTTTGTTGTGGTACGTGTGAACCACGAGTGAAGCTCAGAAGTAAATCCAAGAGACTAAGAGGATAACAGTCGCACAAGATTTTGTATTTTCCATGACCGCGATCTTTCCAGCAGCACTTTTAATTTATTATTTTGGTCAGTGGGTTAAATGAACTTAGCTATTCCATTGAACATTACCCAGAAAGCGTGACAACGGCAGTTAAAGGGATAATTCCTGTTAAAACATAGCCTAAACCTGAGGGCTCTGAGCTGAATCCTACAAATCCAGGTAAAAAAAAGTCACAGGAAAAAAGTAAAAGGAAAAAAAATCGCATTAATCTTTCCTAGATAGTGACTCCTAAGGGTTTTAACCCGGTACTTATCTACCTCTGCGGCTCGTTTATACAAGGTCGCTGCCGTAAAAACATAAACAATAGGCTGAAAAGTAATGTGACTATTTTCCTGTGACTTTTTCCTAGCTAAAGTTTTGACTTATTTATTTTTTTTTTTTTTTTTTCTGGCCATCGAGTCCTACCTGACCGGGCGCTACCCTTTATTCGCTTAGCAACTTAAGCGGGTTCGTAGGTAACCAATTTGACTTGGCAGTTGGGTCGAGTAACGCTGTCAAATACCGTTCTCCCCAGGAAGCTACTGGATGAAACTGTTTGCAAACTAGAAGTTCCTTGCGAGGATTAAGACATATCAAAAGCCTGCTTGCAAGTCAATTAAGTGCTCAGTGGCGTGATCAGTATGGTCTTGGGCTGCCACCTCGGTGGCCGCGAGTTCGATTCTCGGGCATTCCATTCAGGTGTCCGAGATGTGTATTTCTTCTATAGAAGTTCACTCTCGACGTGGTTCGGAAGTCACGTAAAGCCGTTGGTCCCGTTGCTGAATAACCACTGGTTCCATGCAATGTAAAAACACCATACAAACAAAAACAAACAAGTCAATTAGATTGTTAAACTAAAAGGAAGGTTATTCCTAGACATGGTAATGTTTTGGCAATTACTAATAATGGAAAAGAGAAACATGACCAAACCTTTTATGACTTACGATCAAGATAAGAATATCGTCTTTTCCAATTTTAATTAAAAAAATAACTGCTTAAGCCTTTGAAAATGTAATCATTGGCCATATCACCGGATGATTTAAGATATCTGTGAAATATTACAAAGAGAACTTTTGCTTAATCTCTTTAAATTAAATAAGACATCAACAGATTGCCTTCACCTATTTCTGCTCTCTGCTGTCCATTCCTACTATGAACAGCTCTAGCTAAGATCATTTTTCTTCATTATATCCCTATTCATGGGAAACTGCATTTTTTTAATGAAAATATTTGCCATTAATAATAAATAGAAATTAATTTCGACGGCTGATATTACTTAGAAAAACATGTGGCAATACAGATAAAACAGACCAGTTTGAATATAAGCGTCGTCAGCAAAATAAAAAAATAAAAAATAAACAAAATAAAATAAAATAAAAACGAGCACTGGTCAAATAACTAGGAATACAACACTTACTCATAAATGTATTTCTTGCAATGGTTGCGATATCTCTGCAAAAATAAAAAAAAACACCGGAATTAAACGAACCCCTTATGCACTTCAAGCAATCCTGTAATGTGGCAACTGATCAGATTACCCAGCAAGCACTGCGCTAGCTGACGCAAATCGAGTCCTTTTCTGTAAAAACAAAGCTTTTTATAATTTTAGTCTCCGTATCTATGCTGCAGTAATAGTGTGCTGCCATGATATGGGATTTAAAAACGAAGTGATATAAGGTTCAATATCATTTGCCAATACTGAGGAAGTTCAGTATTTAAGGAAACCTGAAGGGAGTAAATAAGAGGCTATATATTTTTCCTTTGATAATAGACGTAAACAAGAGTATGGAAGAAATTAGAGCACGTGTAAATAAATATCACTAAATCATCGCAGTCACTGATGAATGCAACAACCTCTATTGCTGGCCGAAATCCAAACCAATTAATGTTAACTTTGTCTTCATTACTGGCGAATCCATATTTCCTCTAAGACAAACTTTAGTTTTACTTAATTACGACTAACATGGGAGTACTCACCATGCACACACGTCAACATACGTTCAATTGATTTACGGCAAGCTAACTGCTACATGCGTCCAGGGGTGGAACTCCTTCTGATCACTTCCTGTGAAACGTAAAGTTAGTTTAACTCATTTGCATTAGAAACACAACACGGTTAAGTATTTAAAACCCTGCTGTTGCACAGGTTAAAATCCTCCTGTGATGATTCTCATTCATTTCGAATAGGACTTTTTTTTTCAATGAATAAAATAAGAGCAGGGCCAAATGCAGAAGTCTGGCTGGAAGTATACCATAAAAAAAATATGGAAAAAATGGTATAAAATACTCGAAAACCCAGCCTTAAAAAATCATTCTTACCACTTCAATATAAAAATACTTTAATATCATGGAAAGTGTGGAAAAAAATCTTAAACAATAGAAAAGTCAACTTGTATCAAAGTCATAACTCTTCAAGAAAAACTAAATATGTAAAAATAAATAAGGAATAAATAAATAAAAAGAGAAACTGTGTGCTCAGATCTACTGATATATAAAGTATTAAAAGAATCATAAAATATTTGAAAAATCAAACTCACAAATTAAAAGCCTTAATGGTCTCGCCAATAAAAAAATGAATTACATATTAGAGCTCGGGCAACGAATAAACAATCAAACCATACATAATGTGCACTGATAGAACCACTGACAATCTGCAATGATTCAAATGACAATGAATCAATCACTGCAAAGAGAAAGCCAAAAGAATTCAATTATTTCATAGTAGGTCCGGATTAAAGAGTATGCAGCCACAAAACCTTCAACGCCTCTGAGCACAGACGGCGAGACTGACTCTGGAAAGCCAATCGTTATTTTAGGCTAAACCTCCAAACTTGCGATCAAAACCATAATCGAAATCAATTTTTAGCTCTCTGTAAAAGAAAGCTATTGACATGGCTTTCTCTGTCCGTCTGCACTTTTTCTGTCCGCCCTCAGATCTTAAAACCCATTGACGGTAGAGGGCTGCAAATTGGTATGTTGATTATCCACGCTGTAATCATCAAACGTACCAAATTGCAGCCCTCTAGCCTCAGTACTTTTTATTCTAAGGTTTAAGTTAGCCATGATCGTACGTTTGGCACCGCAATAGGTGCCAATAGCACAGAACACCACTTGACCATACCTGAAAGTTTCATGAGCCGCGGCTGAGAGTTCCATGGGTCATGGCTGAGAGTTTCATACAGCATTCTACGCTGTGCAGAAAACTCGATTGTACTAAAAATACTTTGGAATATTATTTAGCAGTTTTTAAATGAAAATAATCACTGTGCAAATATTCTTATAAAACAACCAAAATAGCAAAATTGTTCGGAATACAATGTCCTTAAATAAAACATTATAGGAGATTGCATTGAAATTAAATATGTGCAGGGGTGAACAGAAATAGCAAAATGAATATTTTTTTAACTAGTGTTCCCATTTTTTTTTTAGATGACCAGGATCCTTAATGGTAAAACTGACAGGACTGGAGGATGGTGGCACAGTCTAAAGTATAATTGCCACAGTTAATCAACACACAGTTACAAGTGCGATGAAAGTACTTTTCTACATCACATCAGGATCGACTTCATACCACGAAAGAAAAATACTCAACTAATGGTAGCAATAAATATCTGGAGTAGGCGCATGGATGCCATTATTTCCACTTATGAAAACCTTAACAAGAGGTCAGGTTAAACTAATCTTTTATCCTATCCTATCCTACTATACCTCGTCGTCCCACATCAATAGAGGATCATTTCTAAATTCTGTGAAAAAGAAATCTTGGAATCAGAGTTATTGCCATTTGGAGTACAGAGTTACCGATATAGATCAAATTCAACCTCATAAACCTTCCAGTACAATGACAGACCTACTTCAGGTAGTAGCTTCACTTAAAGCTATAGGAGAGGAATCTACTGCTACAAAAGCAACGTTAAGATACACGCTGTACGATGTTATTTCTGTGGCAAACTCATGTTCTTAGTAAAGACCGAATAGAACAAAAGACTCGGCTAAGATTTTGGCGTACTGAGAGACTTTAAAATACTGCCCAACACCTGAACTTAAGAAATCCATAATTATGTAAGATCGCATAGAAAACCGAATAAGACGCTACACTGAAATTAATCTTGTAAGAAAGGATTTATACCCACAGCCAAGGTTGATTGGGGTGTGACTCATTCGAGGTAAAAACTTTCCAAGAACCATTTCTAATCTATGTTGCTGGATGTATGAAGTAAGTGGCATTATTTAAGGTGTTTATGCAAAATTCATTAAGTCTGCTATCTTATTATCTTTTGGATTAGATGCAATATTACATCATTCATCCAGGAAACACCCTTTTTCTCTCTATAAGGCTAAAGAGAAAGGGGTTACACACGCAAGTTTCAATGGAGTAACTGGAACATCAGCTAATTGTGATCTCCAAGATTTTTTTTTTCTAACGTCCTTCAACAAAAGATAAAATTTGGGTTGCGAGATATCCCAATAAATGTTTGTTAAATTTTGCAACAAAATGTCATTACGATTTCAATTCGCAATTCATCAGCCGATGCACATGCAGTTCTTCCGTTGTTTAAAAAGCCTTAAGTTGCATATGCACAAAATTGCAGAGATAATGAAGTGAAGCCCAACGAAATAAAGTCTTCAGCTGGATTGAGGACTCCAGCTTAAAACAACTTTTTAGAAATTAGTACTTCTGACAAAAAAAAAAAAAAAAAAAAATCACACGACAGAGAATAACCGAATAAAATAACTTATATTTTTTATATATGGACTAAATAAGATGAAAAAACTATAAAATGACATAGTGTTGAATAAAAAAAAAACCTTTTCATTAAAACAAGGTCATGAAATTATTCCATTTTCCCAGTGATTACTTCAATAGTAAAGTTTCACCGTATTGCCCAGTGATTACTGCAACAGTAAAGGTTTCATAATAACGCATTAACGTATGTTAATAGTAATTTCAATTGTGAGAAATAAAAAAAAATCTCTCTTCGAAGAAAATCGGGCAATAATGAAGTAATTCCATTCCACGATGGTTAGATTACCTTATAAGAACATTCTCATCAAGTGGCCACTTACGGGCCACTGTAAATTTCATACTATGCATTCGATGGTTAGCGGACTGTATAAGGTATGACATTAATAGTAGCTAGAGTAATAGAATTATTCTTATAATTTAATGCAAATAACATACAGACTTAACCGGAATATAAAATATAATTCTCATGCAAAGCATGGAAGAAGACAGTGAGTGATTGAGTTATAATTAAATGCTCCACACTTTGTTATATTTGTTTCTTTTAAATCTCTGCAAACTATGTAAATGTAGCTGTGACAATTCAGTTTCCAGTTAAAATTTCCTTGCCATGTTTGGTAACGATTCAAAACTATCAACATAACGGCCTAAGTATGCTCTGCGGTTGGTAATCTTTAACAGCTTATCTTTTGCTTTTCTGTAGTACCACTAAAATTGTTGCCCCTGGGTGAGTGCTTAAATACAAATCTAATCATCTATGCTGGCCATCAAGCACAAACTATACTCCACTTTTCGACATGCACTGTCTGGAGATTGAGCAACAGCATATTAAAATGATCATCGCTCTTTGCTTCCCGATGCTGAACGCAATCTTGTGACACTTCCTTGTATAAAATAAAAAATTGAGTCTGTAACCACTGATCAAGAAAATACTCACCATAATCTAGATTCCACAAGGAACACTCATGAAATAAAGGAAACTGTGAGCCAACTGTAGAAAATTATAACATTATATCAAACCTTGAAAAAATAGATGTTTCTGAAAGCAACAGATGTTACCGATTTAATGCTGAACGAAGTACAAGATTCAAGACCCATTTCCAGCCAGTGCTTTCAGTAATACAAGATTCATTTACCTGTGATATATGAATCAAAATTCATATCATAAAGAAGCATAAAGCATAAGAAACCACCGACTTGGGTTTTTAAAGTTAAGTAAGGATTTGGTAACCCAGTTTAGATAACTGGGTGATGGCAGATCAAATTCTTAAAACATAAAAGGAAATAAAATAAAAAAATAAAAAAAAACCACTCACATAAGAATTACTGAATGGAAACCAATTTTCACTGTTAGTTAAACCTTATGGTCTTTGAAGTCCTACTATTACTTTCTGCCTCTGTAATATTTGGAAAATCTGATTACCATTGCAGCTAACAAATCTCATTTTTTTTACAATCATATTCAGATGTTATGTGGTCTTCTTTTTGGGCTTTAGATTTCCCTAATTTTCTTTACATGTTTAATTTTTCCGTAAAACTATTATGCCGGTTTTTCCTGTCCGTCCGCCCTGAGATCTTAATTACTGCTGAGGGCTGCAAATTGATATGTTGGTCATCCACCCTCCAATCATCAAACATACCAAATTGCAGCCCTCCAGCCACACTAGTTTTTATTTTTATTCAAGGTAAAGTTACCCATAACCGTACTTCTGGCAGCACTATAGGTACCAACAACAAAGGCCACGACCGGACCGTGGCTGAGTTTTATGGGCTGCGGCTGAGACCGCCACCGAACAGAAAACTCGATTGCGTCAAAGAAACTTCGCCGTATTTGTTGCTTGTTTGTCCTCAATTATCAGTCTCTCGTTAGGAAATTAGTCCTGTAAATACTTTGTTCACGAATTCTAATTCAAGAATACCCCGTGGTACACTATATCCCGGCCTCCCAGTTTTGTCATTTTTAGAAGTCCTCCTGAGTTTGATATATAGTCATATAAAAGAAAGTTGTTAGTGGACTGTAAAATAGGTTTCTATTGCAGAAACATAATGTAACAAGGACAGAAAATGGCTAGTCAGTACTCCTTACTTATTCGTTGACTTTGCTGATCAAGACAAAAAAAAAAGGAAAAAAAAAAAAGAAAAGTATCCTGTCTAGCGAAAACAATTTGTCTAAAAGCATTCGAGACGCATGATTTAACAATGAAAAATATTCTATGCAGTACATTTATAGCTAAGCCGTCGGTTAATAATTCTGTTTTTGCAATATTTTCTAAGATCAGGCCAAAATAATCTTACAAGAATGAATTGTCTAGAAAAAATTGGATTGTTGGAAATACAACGATGGAAACAACTAGAAATACAATGAAAGGATTCTAACATTCCACCCCCAAGCCCCCCCACCCCCACAACTCCCGACCCCAGCAAAGGCCAGACCCGCCGACGACCAGGCAAGTTCTGACCTAATTATGTCTTCGCCAACTAATCGTCGTCGTCACTTATATGCGATTAATTCTCCATTTTGCAAATAACTCTAAGACAATAAAAGCTTCTAGCGAAAGTGTAAGTCAGGTATCCAAAGATTAATTATTAAGCATTTCATACAAACGTGAAAAAAAGATATGGAATACATCAAGATCAGACTTGATATATTCCATATCACGTTGATAGCGAAACATTAGCTATCTCAGCGATTCACATAAAAACATACGTAGTCCGCCGGCTCGGAAGTTACAAGTTTCCGGCGCAGGTTAACAGGTCAACCGCTTCCCATGGAAGTTGTTATGAAAAGTTATCAGTAATGCAAAACGATGACATTTCCAAACAAACTTAAACCAGGCTACTGCAGACATCGCATAGCGTGATCTAGATTTGCCTTGGTCACGTAGGACCCTCCTAATTCGCCAATGACCTCAGGTCATGGGTTTTTATTTACAGATATGTAAGTCTAAAATGTATTTATTACATTAGGCTCGGACAGCTACCATTCAAGCCTTGAATAACAAAAGTTACTTTAAACATGGTTTCTTAGGAGCGTGCTCGTAACATATGTTTAGATATAAACATAACAAGTGATTAAATGCATAAAAAGGTTCTGTTACATACCCTTTTTGGACATATTCATAAAAAAAGATAAATGCATGGAAAATGTAGATCCATGTTTGATAATAATAATTATTAGGTACCAAAAAAAATCAAAAGGTAAAAATCAAAAGGTTAACATGTATACATGAAGATTAAGGTAATAGGTAACCTGATTAAGAATAGCGGTTACTGGTAGATTATGGTAATAGGTAACCTGATTAAGAATAGCGGTTACTGGGAAACACAAACATGATCATGGATAATTGTTAAAGAGTACTTGTCACTCATTGTAATAGATAAATATAAATGTACAATGGTATAACCGTATAGGTGTGTACAGATTAATATATAGGGCTGGTATATTTTATTAGGTGCCCAAGAGATACTTTAACTTGTTCAAATGCAAAGGCGTGAGTCCTTCTTGTCCTACATTTTGCCAGCATACAGACCGCTTTTCACACACAACACAATTCCAGACAATTTTCCTAGGCACCAAATGAAATGGCCAGTTTCAGGCGGCCCTGAACGTATACGCCTTTAGCGCAACGGGTACGTCATCTGGACATGACAACACGTTTCCTTGGAGATCCTTCTGTGTACGCCTCAGCCTACGCCAAGCAAAGATGTTGACGGCGATAACCAATATGGCCGTCACGCTGAACACGGCCAGCAGCACGTAGTAACGAAGATTTTCTCCACCTGGATAAGTCGGTGACGCGTGGTTCATCTCAGCCAGTTGCGTCAAACGATGAGCCACCCGCGCGTTGTATGGGAGAGGTAGTGATGGGATAATTGTAGTCGCCCAGGTATAGTTCGCAAAATACATCTTCTCACGTATTATCGTGTTGACCCCTCTGACGGTGTAGTTTGTAGATGTCCCCGTACAACCATCAGCTGCTACAAAGATTGGGGAATGGGCGGTGGTCCCGTCCGGGCATACGACTTGAAAACCGTCTTTGTCGTATCGGATCCAGGAGCCATTATTCATTCTGTAATTGAACTTATTACTGTAAAAGGGATAAAGTTTCTTCAGACAACCTTCGCGTGAATGAGAGAGAGAGCCGTTTAGCACTATGCCTAACTCACATGAATCCATTGATATAGGATAGAATTCAAAAGAGTCAGCTGTACAAACTTTATTATTCATGGCTTCTGAACAGTGAGTGAGTTTATCTAAGTCTTTAATGACTGTAAATGATTTCCTATCAGAAGAAATCAGAACATGTCCCGTCAAATTGGATATTACTGGACTTGAGTTATTCGTCATGAAAGTAGGAAATGGTGCTATTTTGTATGATTGCCAAGCATCGGAAGAATCAAAAGGTATAGTGATCATAATCCTATAATTTTCAACGCTGACTGATATTAGGCTATAATAGAACTCTACTTTATGGGCGTCTAATAAAGGAATATAACCTAGTTTCTCCCGACCGTTCTCCAAAGTTAACGTCAGATCTTTAATAGGCATAAGGTGTGGAGATAACACACCCTTTGTCGCTAACGTAATAGCTTCCACACAGTCCTTTGATTTCTCAATAAAATGTGATATTTTGACACGGATATGATCTATTTTCGAACTATAATAAGCTAACGTAGCCAGCAAATGTTGGACTTCCATAATCTGATCGATATTACTAGAATGTTCGTTCACCAAACTCATTATTTGATTGATTGAAGATAACTGGCTGCGAAGTTCAGACAAAGCTAATTCGGTTTTGTGTTGCAAAAACTCAATTCTTTTATTTTGATTATTTATCTTAAGGCGATTTGAAATTCCTAAGCCTAGACTCGCAACAGATCCCAAGATGTTTAGTCCAGCAAGAATAAGAGGGTTGCGGCGTTCGAGATTATTGTACCGCACAGACCACATCAGCAAGTCACGAGCAAGTTCCTCTGCCTCAGTCTTTTTATTTTGTATGTCATAAGATAACATTTCCACGACGCTTAGGGTTTGAGCTAGCGAAATCTCTGAGTTAGCATGAAAATGACGTTGGTGCATTTCCTTAAGCGAAATGGCAAACCTCATCAGGTCATTCTTTAAGTTAAGGACGTCATCTTCAGGCAAAAATATGGCTTGCATATCCACTTCTATGACTATATTACTCGACACAATAAAAATGTCTTCTGTTCTTTCGATAATCGAGCCATGATTAAATTCTATTTCTTTCGTCTTAGCGCTCTTTCCATACAACAAAGATGTCTGAACACAATATCACTCCTAACAATAACAGATTCATTTTTGGAAACCTGCAATGAGTAAAATATATGTAATAACTCATGTTAAAGAATATGTTTACATACAAATATGATTGATATATATATATATATATATATATATATATATATATATATATATATATATATATATATATATATAAATTATTATACAAGTTTCATAAATACAACCATTTTTTTTCCCTCACTCCATCTACCTTTCTTTAGATTCTGATATGTGCCAATGGAACTATTCTCATATCAGTTGGTTTGGATACATTTTGAACCCTAAATCTATTGGCTGTTAATGTTTCTAAAATGTTAAACGGGCCTTCAAACTTAGGTGTCAGTTTGTAATTTAGACCTTTACGTACGTATACTTGTATGTATACCTGATCGCCCACGGCATATGTTCTAGTTGGCTTAGCTATTTTATCATGATTTCTTTTCATTATAATTTGTGCTTCTTCTAGATTCTTACGAAGTATATTATATCGACTTATGCTTGCATCCATAACATCCTTTAGAGGATTTGATAAATTAATTGTAGGCGTTAATACATGGAAAGGTGTTCTAGCTGGGATACCGTACAGTGCCTCGTGCGGTGTCATTTTAATAGACACATGATATGAGTGATTAAGTGTGCTTAGTACCGCAGGTATGGCAATGTCCCAGTTGGGGTCTGCCCCCCCTAAGGTGACCCTTAAAATGTTTAAAACCTTACGATCTGCCCTTTCCACTAGCCCATTAGACTCTGGGTGATAGATCATGGTATTGATTTTCTTTATGCAAAGGAATTCGCACAAGTAGTTAAGGAAATGATTATTGAACTCCCCGCCCAAGTCTGATATAATGGTGTGTGGAATTCCATGTTTACAAATGTAGCACTCGTAAAACTTTCTAGCGCACTCGACTGCGGTTTTTGTTTTAAGCGCTATCAGTTCTGTATATCGAGTCAAGGCATCTATGATTACTAGGAGGTGCTTATTTCCTCTGTCTGACTTGTAAAATCCTGTTAATAAATCTAAGTGTACTCTTTCAAAGGGTTGATTTGGCACGGGGTAAGCCCCTAGGCTGACAGGTGTCTTCGTGTGCCCTTTGTATTCTTGACAAGTGCGTCAATTTGCTATGTGCTTTTTTATATCTGTAAGCATCGTATGCCAATAAAATAAAGATTTGGCTTTCTGTGACATTATGGTAAAACCCGGGTGTCCATGCAGTGGATTTTCATGCAATCATTTTAAGACAGTGGGTATGAGTGAGATAGGTACCACCACCTGGTTGTTATTCAACTGTGGTGTGTTGCGGGTTTTCCTCGTCACGGATCTACACAGGATATTATCTTTGATTATATAATTCTGCTGCTTATACTTTATATCCTTTTCCTTCGGATTTCCGTTTAACGCAATTATGATTTTTTCTATTTGTTGATCTTTTCTTTGTTCCGTCTGTAATAGTTCAGCACTCCAGCCCAGATCTTCCTGTTCAGATATAGTTTTAACAATGGGCGTGGAGGTTGAGATATCTATTAATTCAGCTAATGGCTCGGTACAAGATGAAGAGGGGTTGCGTGATAATGCGTCAGCAATGATATTCGCTTTCCCAGGTAAATACCCGATCCTCGCGCCAAAGTCCTGGATGATCATGTGCCACCGAGTTCGCTTAGGGCTGTGACTAAAGCCTTTAAAGAAGTCGGTTAGGGGCTTATGATCAGTGAGAACCTTGACGGGATAACCGTATATTATAAATTTAAAATGCACGAGTGAATTAACAATAGCAAGCCCTTCCTTGTCTATTACTGCATATTTACTTTCGGAAGGTCTCAGTTTACGTGAATAAAAAGCTATAGGGAAAAACTGTTTATCATATTGTTGAAGCAATACCCCACCTACTCCTAGGTCTGAGGCGTCTGTTGCTATAAAGAATTCCTTACCGAAGTCAGGAAATTTCAAGATAGGAGAACTACACAGTTCATCTTTCAATTTATTGAATGCCTGTTGATGATTTTCAGACCATATGAAATCTACGCCCTTTTTTATAAGATCGGTTAGGGGAGCGGCTATGATGGAGTAGTTCCTAATGAACCTCCGGTAATACCCGCTACAGCCTAAAAATTGCTGTATTCCCTTGACGTTTGTAGGAATCGGGAAGTTACGGATAGCCGATACCTTATCATGGACTACTTTAAGACCTTGACTAGACACCGTGAAACCTAAATAAACTAGTTCTGTTTTAAAAAATTCACACTTACTTATCTTTACCCTTAGGTTATGCTGCCTTAGTCTTTGTAGCACTAACTTAATTTACGTAGATGTTCTTCTAAGGTATTAGAAAAGATTACTAGGTCGTCCATGTAGGCATGTAGGATATCTCCTAACAAGTCTCCAAACACAATGTTTATCATTCTAGTAAAAGTTATAGGAGCACAACGTAAACCAAAAGGCATACGCAAAAATTCATAATGTCCCCTGGCTGTGCTGAAGGCAGTGTATGGGTTACTCTCTTCTTCCAACGGAATCTGATGGAAGCCCTTTAGTAGGTCCAAGCTGGTAAAATATTTGTTCTGACCTAGTAGAGATAGAATATCGTCAGTACATGGTACTGGGAATCGGTCGGGGATTGTTTCCTCATTTAAGCGACGAAAATCGACGCATATCCGCCAAGTTCGATCATCTTTTTTCGGTACTACTATTAACGGAAAATTATAAGGGCTGTTTGATTTCCTAATGACTCATTCTTTTAGCATTTTACCTACTTCCTCAGTTATCTCATTCTGAAATTTCATAGAAAGTCGGTACGAAGGTACATAGATTACTTTCTGTTTGTCCTTTAGCCTTCTTTGATGCTCGATGACATCCGTTTTTCCTAAGGTTCCATCCGTAGTGGAAAAAACATCATGATATTCAGTTAAAAGATTCAAAAATTTCTGCTGAATTTCTTCTTCTTGAATGTCCTTATTGATTTTGTTCTTTATAGATTGCAAAAGGGATTCATCCGCAACTGATTGAGCGTGATTGATCTCAGCTACGGTAAGAATGCGATGTTTATAAACTTCCACATCCAAGATATGTTGATTTTTGTGGATTACTAAAGTGGTATTCAAATGATTACAGACTTCGATGTTACATTGTTGTTGTGAGCCGACTGTATAAATGGCTTGTGTGACGGATATTCCGTGTGTTTTCAGAGTGTCGGAAAGGATTAACATTTCAGATCCTGGCAAGGTTTTCTTTACACGCACTAATATGTTCGAAGTTACGTTCGGCTCGAGAGTTTGCGTGCAAGCTGATATTACGGGCGAGCGAGAATTCTGTTGGGTCGCATGGATTATTTCTTGGTTTATGAGACAAGTGATTGGTTCTTCAATATATGTTACTACTCTGTCTGTCTCCTTATTATCTAAAACTGATTTTAGGGTATTAGAAGACTTATAGAATTTTCCTTTGATATACACGCCGTGTTTTGAAGGGGCTAAGGTAATATTTTGAGTGCCCATAGACGGGTATCCGATAATTACTGCGGGATACATATTAATGTTTTGTACAACGATAAAGGTATCGGAAAACGTGCGCTTACCGACCTTGTACTGAACATGAGTTACTCCTACCACATTTAATTCATTATTTCCTATACCCGAGTCTTTATTCCCGGACTTCTCTATAGGGAAGTTTGAAAAGAGTAAATGATGAGTCCTTAAATCCATGATATTACGTGGACTACCAGAATCAAAGAACAAAGTAAATGACTTATGGTCCAAATTTACTGCATATAAGGTTGGTCGTAACTCGTCCTGACTTATAATTGCGTGAATTTGTTGCAAATCTACGGGAACCTGCACAGATTTTTTGGATTCGGCTGTGTGTTTCATAGGAAAATCGATTGCCTCACAATGATCTGATAAATTATTAAACTGATTATTTGATACACAAGATGTTGATATGGATGACCCAACATCGTCCTCTCCCCCCTTGGAGCTAACTACGTGGTATTTGCTTTGTTTAGCACCCTTGAAAATTCGCTTGACCTTGCAAGTTCTGGCTAGACGGCCCAGGAACAGAGGTACCTGAAGCACGATTTGTTTGTTTTTGCTGTTGAGCAGCATTTCCGTTTGCTTGTTTCTTTTTATAGTACTGAGGACCCTTCTTTTTGTTTGCATTGGCAACTGTTTGCGTGTTTGTAGGATTCTGCTGTTGATTCCTCGAGAAGCAACGATTATATGAATGAGTGGAACTATTATGTTAATGAAAAAACGTGTCCGACAGTCTGAAATCATGTGACCTGGCCGTTTACAGTTATAACAAACCATCCCTGCAGCTTGATTATTATTATGGACCACGTTTACTTGTTGTGGTTTATTCTCATTTTTTGCAAAAACTTGAGTAAGCGAGGGATCAAGGTCGGTACATTTAGACATGTGTTTTTTTATTTGTTTATACACATCTAATTCCGTACTGTTGGGCTGCAATTTTTGTCAAAACACCGCACTAAAGCTTCAGGCAACATTGCTGTAATGCTCGTGAGGTAAATTAGACGGATAAAATCTTTCACGGCGATTCTGGCACTCGTAACCCACCCGGAGTTACTTAAACTATCTTGATATTCATTTAGCCGGTCGGCAATTAGCGCCGCCCGCTCGACAACATTAAGCTGAGTCATGGAGGCTTGGTTAAGGATATTTCTCAATGCCAATACTACATCTAAAGCCTCTTCACCCCCATACACGGCACGTAACCTAATTTTGAACTTGTCCCATGTAGCCGCCTCTTGGAAAGAAACACCTCTTAGATATGCACTTGCGTCTCCTTTAGCAAAGTCTATGAAGTTTTTGGCTTCCTGTAATTGTACAGCTGGGTCTGTGATGCTTTTTGCATTTAAATGAGCGTCTACAGATGAGATCCATGCCTCAACATTTTGAGGCAGGAACCCATTGACCCGACCTTGAAAAGGGACAATTGCTGACCTCGCGCTCACGAGCGTCACCACATTCGGGTTGCCAGCCGCAGTAGTTGCCATGTTCACTTTTACTTTTTTCTTATCACTCCTATTCCTTGCGGTCCTATCAAAATATCTATAAGAATACACTTGACCACTACGTAAACGCATATGCAATATACTGTATAAATGTGTTGCAAGTAATAGGAAAACCCCACAAAAAGATAATAGAGTACAGATAATTTGATAAAGATATTATTCGGAGAATTCCTGCAACAAAACGATTAGCAACAACGAGAAAAAAAAAATTAGTCTGCGGGCGAGAACTCGTAGTTGAAGATTGATTCTGTAATGAATGAAGATTAAGATGGCGAACAACTCACCTCCTGTAATATTGGACGATCGACTCCTGATGAACAACACTTCACTGAGAAAAAACCTGAATAGATAAAATTCTACTTAGCTCTGGGTTATATGGGGAAGGATTGTTGACATGGGATGACGTCACAGTTTCCTCTCTCCCGCGTCGGAAGTCGTGATGACGTCACGGTCTCCTCTCTTCCTCGCGTTGCATGAAGAAGTCCAAGATTGATGACGTCACAGCCCGCCTTCCTCGCGTTGCTTCCTCTTGGCCTACTCTTCGCGTCCTTGCTAGTGATCGCGCGTTGTTTCCTTTATGTGTTTCTTCTTTCTGTTGATGTTCGATGCTGCTCTCGTCCGGTGTTGATTCTTGGAGATATGTGACAACAGTCACTCAATCGTCGATGTTGATGCTTGTATTCTTCTCGATGAAGGACATATCTTCGTCTTCATAAAATGTAGCGTTGATTGAAGATCCCGTTTCCTCTGTTTATTATTGACTTATAGCTGGAAGTTGGTGATTGCAGTTCTTCGGTCGGCTGATATGGGTCTTGTTAATGTTATTCTTCGTTAATCTCTGCCACCATTCTTAGTCATTTCGCTTTTGCGAAAGACTGTATGTATTTTCTTACGACTGTCATTCGTAAGCATTCTGGTTCCTTCTTTCTCCTATGTGATATCTTAGTAGAGTGGTTCTTCTTAAGGTAAAGGAGATGATTCAAACGGATAAGTTGAATAATAGTAGAACAACTTTATTACTGAACTCCATAACAAGAGAGACAGTTCGGTCGTGAGACCGTTCCGTTTTATCGCTAGAAATGAACTGACTTCTTAGAGCATCACGTTGATAGCGAAACATTAGCTATCTCAGCGATTCACATAAAAACATACGTAGTCCGCCGGCTCGGAAGTTACAAGTTTCCGGCGCAGGTTAACAGGTCAACCGCTTCCCATGGAAGTTATGAAAAGTTATCAGTAATGCAAAACGATGACATTTCCAAACAAACTTAAACCAGGCTACTGCAGACATCGCATAGCGTGATCTAGATTTGCCTTGGTCACGTAGGACCCTCCTAATTCGCCAATGACCTCAGGTCATGGGTTTTTATTTACAGATATGTAATTCTAAAATGTATTTATTACATATATATATATATATATATATATATATATATATATATATATATATATATATATATATATATATATATATATATATATATATATATATGCACATTGCTACGAGTGCCTATTTGGACTCTTTCTTTTCCTACACCAGACTTAAAAATTTAAAAGAATAATTGAGGGAGTAAAGTAAGGGAAATTTTGAATAGAAGGACAAGCGAAAGAACTAGAGTAATGTATTTCATGTCTCAGTGCAAATGACCCTCCTCGTCTTGTTTTGACCGTTTGGAAAGCCGTGAAATATTTTTGGCTTCGCCCCTTCTCCTTTGGCTAGTCGTAACATTCACAAATTCAATACAAACACAATGTACCCACACATACACCCCCCCCCCCACACACACACACACACATATATATATATATATATATATATGTATATATATATATATATATATATATATATATATATACGTGTGTATATATATATATATATATATATATATATATATATATATATATATATATATATATTATATATTGACAGAAAACGTTGGCGCAAGCAGGCCACAGCATATGGAAGGACAGGGTGACAAGGAGATAGCCGGTCATCAGGTGATAATACATTTATTGCCGACGCGTTTCGTAACACATAGTTACATCATCAAGGCTAAAAGAGAAACAACTAATATCAACATAGTATAAAATTACAAAGCTTTGGTGTTCTCCTTCCTCATTTTAACCATAGTGTGAGTTCAATATTTAACCTTTCCTCTCATGTACTGTCAAAACGAGAAGAGTTCTTGTTATCTCTTGGATTGGACTTCTGCATGCCTTGTTACAAACCAAACTACAACAGGTTTTTTCTGCCTTTAGAATCATCATTTCACAGGTTAAAAAATCAGCCTTTTAATGTTGATATTAGTAAATTACAGTCGGAACTATCGGATATTACTCAACAGGCATTTAGAAAATTGACGACTAATTGGACACCTTTCTTTAAGAAAACTGACTTAGATATTCTGAAAAATCTGGCAAAAAATGAAAAATTGATAATTACTAAACCCGATAAGGGTAAGGGCACTGTCATCTTGAACAAAGAAGATTATATTAATAAAATGGAGTCTATTCTGAGGGACGAAAGCAAGTTTCAGAAAATTGGTAAACCTGAATGTAAACATATATTTAAAGGTGAAGACAAAATCAATAGATTTTTAAAAGAACTTAATACTAAGAATGTCATTAGCAAAGACACTTATGAAGATCTATATTGTTCAGGTACATCGTTTAGAGTCCTTTACGGTCTACTTAAAACACACAAAGAAGGAACCCCAATGAGACCAATATTGTCATCAATTCATGCTCCGAATTACAAACTAGGTAAATACCTAGTTCCTTTACTAGAACCATTTACTTATAATCAACATACCTTGAAAAACTCCGAAGAATTCAAATCATATGTTTTATGTCAAGACTCTGACTAATATATGACCAGTTACGATGTTGAATCTTTATTTACAAATGTCCCAGTAGAAGAAACAATCGAGGTTATTTTAGATAAAATTTTTATTGAACCTAATGACACTTATTTTAACTATGATCATCTTTATTTTTAATGATCATCTTTATAAACAGGTTGACGGAATGGCAATGGGATCACCTCTCGGTCCCACGTTTTCCAACATTTTCATGTGCTCCCTGGAGGAGGACATGTTGGAAAATTGCCCCCTTGGTTTTTATCCTCTTGTGTATAAACGGTTTGTCGATGACACCTTTGTTCTTTTCAAATCAGCTTTCCATGCTGATCAATGAATTACATCCTAATATCAAGTTTACATTAGAGAGAGAGGAAAATGATCGATTACCATTTTTGGATGTTTTGATTTTCGAAGAGGTGATAGTTTTAACACTTCCGTTTTTAGAAAAAAGACGTTCTCTTGTCTGGGTTCAAACTTTTATAGTGCTTGTTTTTATCATTTTAAACTTAATTCAATTTTTACCTTGCTCCATCGAGCTTACACTCTAACCTCTTCCTGGGATTTGTATCATAAAGAAATATTGTTCCTGTTTAAACATTTTTCCGATAACTGGTTTCCCTCACATGTTTTCTTCAAACATTGCAAGAATTTTCTAAATAAGAAATTATCGGACTCCCCTTCCATAAGCACTGTTCCACGAAAGAAACTATATGCCAGTATTCCATACATCCAAGACGACAAATTTAGAAGGAATCTCAAGTCTGCAATTGAAAAACACTTTAATATGTTGCAAGTTATATTAATTCCAAAAAATCCCCTTACAATAGGATCACTTTTCAAATTTAAAGACAGACTCTGCCCAATATTGCAATCTTCAGTCGTATATAAATATACTTGCCCCAGATGTGATTTGGGGACTTACGTGGGTTCGACTAAACGATTGCTAAAAGTCAGAGCTGATTCACATAATGGTGTAAGTCATCGTACTGGCTGCAGAGTGTCCAATCCAGAATTTTCAAATATCAGAAATCATGCAAAAATTTGTAAAACCACCATCAATTATACTGATTTCTCTGTCTTGGGCCAAACAAGCCGTTTACACGAACTGCTTATATTAGAGTCGTTGTTTATTAAGCAGTTGGTGCCCAAGTTGAACTCACACACCTCCTCTGTACAGTTGTATCTGGGTTGAATCGGCTTTCTTCGCTGCTTCTCCCTTCTCTCCGAATCACTCAGTCTTCAACTTTTTAGTCTAGCAGGTGCTTTTTAAATTGCTTTCATTTTATGTATGTTTTTTGTTTATCTGTTGAGACTCTTAAGTCAAAGTTATGTTTTCATGTGTTTTTAATTTGTGTTGTTTCTCTTTTAGCCTTGATGATGTAACTATGTGTTACGAAACGCGTCGGCAATAAATGTATTATCACCTGATGACCGGCTATCTCCTTGTCATCCTGTCCTTCTATATATATATATATATATAATATATATAGATATATAAATATATAAATATATATATATATATATAATATATATATAATATATATATAAATATATATAACTATATAAATATATAAAATATATAAATATATAAATATATATATCTTAATATATATATATATATATATATTAATATAATATATATATATATATATATTATATATATCATATATATATATATATAGAGGGAAGAGGGCTCCAGTCAGACGAGTCAGTTACACTGATATTTATGGTTTTCCTGATGTGATATATACAACTACAATGTATTGAAACTTTAAAATGTTAATAGACTGGCCTGAATACGCTCTACATATATGCCAACACAAAGTATTTAGTTGAGCCACATAAATTGCCCTTTCTATTTCGAAATTACCTTATATCATAATCACAGTCAACAACATCCAAAATAAAACGATGAAGATAATAGCGGCGATAGAGAATAATGATGATCAATACGGACCAAAGCGTATCTATTCAAAGGGAACACAACAGCAATACCCAAAGCTACAATGAATGATAACACTATAATGATGATGATGATGATGATGTGATGATGATGATGACGTCGTTAAAGTCAAAAACAGAAAAGTGTAAACTAAAGTGATTGAATATCTCATTAGATATGAAAATACTTCCAGGCTAAATTCATAGCAATTTATCTTCCGAGAGCAATTGTACTCCGGTGATATAGTACCGGTTTAATGGGCATCATATATTTTGCAAATATTCTTATATTTCAGTTTAATATCTGCGCTATTTCCTACCATCGCCAACTTTGTCATTCCGCTCCAAAATAAATGCCCCGATAAATCACTTAGTAATTAAAGCTAAAAATTAATTAATCCTGATAAATGAACTATCTTAAAAGCGGATAATGATCACTTCGTCACAAATTATAGCTCGGGTAATATTGGAGGGGAAAGGAAAAATACGAACGAAAGACAAACAACGACGCCCCCCCTTTCGAAATTAATCGGCGCAGTTCATTAGCTATAGAATAAAAAAAAAAAAAATTACTCTCGTTCGGAGTCACAGACTGTTTCCGCTCCCCTTTCATTGCGTCATTTGGAATGACGAGGTTCCTCCCTACTAACAAGAACAATGTTCGTTTTTCTGGAAGAACAGCAAATATTGCTCGGCCATCTCCTCATTATCTCCGCCAAGGAAGCTGGGCGGGGTAAACCCTTCATCCCTGCTAAGGTTTTTCGTTTTAACATGTCAACAAGATATTAAAGAAGGAAAAAAAAAAAAGAGCTGTATTTCAATGAAATTTTGTGGACGGTTGAGTTCTTCGTTGGACAAGTAGTTTTCGCGCTCGGCTACCAATCCGGTGGTCCGACGTTCAATTCTCGGCTGGGCCAACGCGGAATCAAGAGGAATTTATTTCTGGTGATAGAAATTCACTTCTCGATATAATATAGTCTGGATCCCACAATAAGCTGTAAGTCCCGTTGCTAGTTGACTAATTGGTTCCTAGCCACATAAAGATATCCAATTCTTCGGGTCAGCCCTAGGAGAGCTGTTAATCAGCTCAGCGGTCTGGTAAAACTAAGATATACTCATCATCATGTGGACGGTTGGATTATGGTTAGGCAAGGATATGAGAAAGGATTTGAGTCAGGATCCAGCCCAAGGATGCAATGGTGAATGAAGAACAGGAGTGGGTGGTGTTATATCTGATCATTATTATTTAGGTAAAGATGACTTTCAGATAGACGGAAGTTACAGTTCGAGAAGAAAGCAAGTAATTGTGGCTGTAAATGTAATCACGGAAAATGAGTTGGATAAAGTTTCTAGTGGCAAAGGAAGAAATGATAATGTAATCAAGACGAGTGAGTTTCATAAAACAAAATAGGTTACGATTAAAAGCATGGAAAATCATTTGCTGATCAAGTGTTAGCTATGAAAAGCTATGTGACAAGATTGAAAGTAACGGGAAGAAGCTGTACTTGGTGTAGGCTAGATAATATTTAGAACAGAATTGATAAAGAAGAATCACGGAAGGTGTTGACAATATATGGTATTAAAGTTCATTAGCTGAGGTCGGTAGAAAATGTCTAAGTTGGAAGTAAAGTTTGTTAATAAATTCAAGTAAGGGAGTGACTGGTCTTACAATGGTGTGTTATTTCTCCATGATATTTCGATGTCTTCAAAGATGAAATGATGCGAGATTCAGAAAAAGACAGCAGATGTAAGTTGCAGGATAATTAAATTGGTCATGAATGGAGTGTGGATGGCAGATGTTTGCAGATGATACAGTCCTGATTAGGGATAGTGAAGAGAAACTGCAGAAGCAAGTGGAAGTCTCAAGTCTCTAAGAGTCATTGTGAAAAACAGTAATGTTATGAGGGTAAATAGAAACCACAAAGATGGGGCAATGAATGTTGATACACATGGAGGAATAATGTAAGTTGCTGATTCATATAAGCATTAGGAGTAAATGAAATGGATGACAAAAGGATGAGAGCGGAGGCAAGGCACTGACAGACGAAACAAAGAAACACGCCCGCGCGCTCGGGAAGAGACGGAAATCTATGAAAGCCAAAGTTAAAATGTACCAAATGCATGTTGAGCCAACTCTCCTTTATGGAACTTAAGGCTGGAAGTTGAATGGTAATAAAGTTGATAGATGAAATATTTGTGCAGTCTATGTGGCTTAAGCAGTATTAAAGGGGCGAAAAATGAGAAAATAAAACTCTAAAAATTTTATATTAAAAGAAAAGATGGGTCTGAATGTTTTGAGATGGTTCAGTCAAGCGGATAAAAAGGACAAGCGTATATAATGCTGAAACGTTAGGAGGAGAGAAAGATCTAAAAAGTGCTAAATAGATGGCGTGCAAGAAGATTTATAAAAAGTACTTTGATATTGAGAGTGGGAAAAAAGACCCCATTTCGGCTAAACCTCAGCACCCGACTCACAATTCGGCTCACAGGCAATAAACCCCATAACCTTGCCCTTATCTTAACCTCATGTATGTTGACCATTAACGACTCCACGGGAAAACCACCAAATATTTCGCTCTAGTTCAGAAAAGAAACCCAAAATGGCTCATGAAGAACTCTTCGGATAGAAAAACCATGATTTTGCTCGACCCCTTGAAAATACCCAACTCCATTTTGGTTTAAGATATATTCTACGGATGAAAAACCCACCATTTCACATAAATATGAATATGAGTCAACAAATTCTAAGTCCCTTAAGCTAACCTAACCCAAACTAACCTAACCCACCCCTTGAAAATACCCAACCCCATTTCTAACCCACCGAGTGAAAAAATTCTAAGTCCCTTAACCTAACCTAACCCAACCTAACCTAGCCCAACCCAACCTATTGGCTCAAGATATGCTCTAAGGATAAAAAAAAACCATTTCACACAAATATGAATCTGAAGGAAAAAAAAAATTCTAAGTCCCTTAACCTAACCCATGTGAAATACCCAACCCCATTTTGGCTCAAGATATACTCTTCGGACGAAAAACCGCCATTTCACATAATATGAATATGAGGGAAAAAATTCTAAGTCCCTTAACCTAACCTAACCCACGTGAGTGAGTACTATATGAAAAGATATGAATATGAGTAAAATAAATTATAACTCCCTTAACCTGACTTTCTTCATGACTCACTTGCAGGTGCGCAACATGTCATATCACGTGATAGTATGAATGCGACTCCTTATCGCCAAACTCAAACTGCAAAACAATTTTACAATAAAAAACAACAATCTTCTAAATTCATTATCTTGTACCGCTTGACGTAAAAAATCAATAGAGAGCTGGTGTCTTTGTCAAATAATAAACCAAAAACTTAATAAACGAATAAAATCGTGGAGAAAAATGTAACAAAAAATAAAGAGACTAAATTCGGCTTCTGAGTCGAAGGAAATTCGTCTCATTTTCATGACAACGAAGCTGCTTCGAAAAGTCATTCGGGTTGATGCATATTTTCCCCTAGCTTATCATTGCTGGCGATATATTGATGCCATTCTCTCTCTCTCTCTCTCTCTCTCTCTCTCGCTCGCAGACAAATATAATCTACAAGTGTCTGGTAATAATAACGTTGACAAACAAGCATCGTTTACTGAACAGATGTCAAACTTCCTAACATATTATTGCTGGCGATATAATGTTCTCTCTCTCTCTCTCTCTCTCTCTCTCTCTCTCTCTCTCTCTCTCTCTCTCTCTCTCTCTCTCCAAGCATGCATTGTTTACTGAACAGATGTCAAACTTCCTAGCATATCATTGCTGGCGATATAACTCTGTCTCTCTCTCTCTTCCCTTCTCTCTCTCGTCTCTCTCTCTCTCTCTCAAAATACAGCCAGTTGTGAATTGAGTGACTATCGCATTGCCAATTGGCGGCCGCTCCATTGCGAAGGAAAATTTACTCTGCAATTTAGACAAAACAGTTGTTGTCGGTGCTGTGATTTTCAGATGTTCTTGCTCAAGATTGCAATGCAGATGTACTGAGCTTTTTAATCTTTTCTTGTAAAGAAAATCAGGTGGACGAGTTTGACATCTGTCTGGTAAACGATGCTTGCTTGGAAAGAGAGAGAGAGAGAGAGAGAGAGAGAGAGAGAGAGAGAGAGAGAGAGAGAGAAAATTATATCGCCAGCAATGATATGCTAGGAAGTTTGACATCTGTTCAGTAAACAATGCTTGCTTGGAGAGAGAGAGAGAGAGAGAGAGAGAGAGAGAGAGAGAGAGAGAGAGAGAGGTGTATAAAAACATTTGAAGTTACATCAAGCGTACCAAATCGTTCAGTGAAAGACCTATAATATCACACTCACACAATGAGTATGTATCTAATGAGATATAAGTAAATATAAAGAAATAAATAAGAAATAAATATAAACACAAGGTTAACCCCAGAAGAAAATATTGTTTGTGAACACGTCATCAAAACATTACAAAGAGAACGCCTGACTTGAAGTTATGTCAAGTAAGTTGATATAATGGAGACAAATCATAAATTTCCGTTTTTTTTCTTTCTCGAAATTATAAGAAACAGACGGAAATTTCCACGGTATGTAGAAAATCCAAAACTTCGAAAGGAAGAATTTCGAAAGGAAAGGCATAAAGACACACGTACTTGCATTATCCTCACGGATCACGCCTATTTTACTACGCCTTCTTGCAATCGATGAGTGAGACCTCGGGGGGATTCAATTAATTATGAAATCTAATGCTATATATTATAGGCAGGCACTTGTGGGGGGCGGGGGGGGGGGGGGGGGCACTTCCACGGAAAGAGGGAGCTGGTATGGCTGGACATCAAGACGAAGAGATCCAGAAAACAAAGAGTCGAAAGACTAGAAGGATCTCAAAGTGAGACTTAGGAAAAAATAGACAGCTGTCACGAACAAGGAATAGTTGGAGAAGTTGACAGCAAGAAAGAAAGGAAGAGCTGATAGATATAAAGAATAGCTGAGGGAAAGCCACAGAGTTACGGAAGATGCGGACGCATTTCGAGAGAAATGTGCCGAGAAATTGAGGCCCCCGAAGATAATCTCATGAAGAAGACAACATGAAGAACGCGAACATCGGCCTAACCATGACCTGCAGGCCAAAAAAACAGACCAGTCATAGGCAATCTGACAAACCAGCAGGATATGTTTAAGACTTCTCAAGAAATGGCTACTATCCAGAATTAAAAGATGCCAAGTCAAATGTGGCAGAATGCTCCTGCCCATTTCCTCAGGTCCCATTCATTCTCCGAAGTCTGGAGTCCCAGACTCCACACTCCGCCATAGCATCGGTCATCCCCCACTAACATGCTGCTTCAGATCTACTGGAATCTCTTCCTTGAAGAGTGGGAAGCATTCAGTAAGCAGCAGAACTGACTAGGAGAAATATAATTAGAATTCAGCTGAAGTCTGAGGGGTGGTTTTAGAATCCTTGAGGCTCCAGGTCTGGCCTGCCACCCAGTGAAGTTCGACCAAGAAAGGAATAATTAAATGAAATTCATATGCTGATGCGAATACTCAAGATACAAAGATGGATTGAAAAATGAACTGTACACCCAACGCTATAAGGTTCACTGGATCCACAGACTCTAGATGCAAGCTTTGAGATCCTTAGAAGCCATCTTTGAAGGCTTTGGAGCTCGCATGCGTCTGATTTGAAATCTAAGGTAAAAGGAAGCTAAGAGAAAAGAATAACAGCGGAGGACGACGATTTGACAGCCCTAAAAGCTTTCCAGAGAGAATAAAGCTAGAGACCTGAGGACCAGATGTGAACGGATGGAATCCTGGATTGTGGAAGACGAGGGAGGGTCTTCAAGTTGAGACTTAGGAAAAAACAGACAGCTGCAACGAAGGAGGAATAGTTGGAGAAGTAGACAACAAGAAGAAAGGAAGAGCCAATAGATATAAATGGAATAGCTGAGGGAAAGCCACACAAGTACGGAAGTCTGAGACGCAATTGGAGTGAAATGAGCAGAGAAATTGAGGTCCCAGTAGATAATCTCATCAACAAGACTCCATGAAGAACGCGAACATCGGCCTAACCATCACATGCAGGCCAAAAAACAAACCAATCATTAGGCAATAACAGTGGAGGATGAAGTTTCAGAGGCACTAAAAGCTTTCCAAACAGAAGCAAGCTGGAGACCCGAGGACCAGATGTGAGCAGATGGAATCCTGGATTGTAGAAGGAGTCTTCAGTACTTAGTATATCAGACGATAAAGGATAAGCAGAAAGGTTGATGAACTAGGAACCAAATACGTAATACTGGAAGAAGCAAAGGAAATGAAAGCAATCCTTTTGGTGTACCCTTTGCCAGGTAAGTATCATTCCAATTGCAATTAGAAGCAATGTGTTTGGTGTACCCTGAGCCAGGTAAGTATCATTGCAATTACAACTAGAAGCAATGTGTTTAATGTACCCTGTGCCAGGTAAGTATGCTTCTAATTATAACTAGCAGCAACTAGAAGCAATGTGTTTGGAATACCCTGTACCAGGTAAGTATTCTGATTACAACTAAAGGCAATCTTTTGGAATACCCTGTGCCAGGTAAGTATTATTCTAATTACAACTAGAGACAATCTATTTGGTGTTCCCTGTGCCCGGTAAGTATTATTCTAATTACAACTAGACACAATCTATTTGGTGTACCCTGTGCCAGGTAAGCATTATTCTAATTACAACTAGAGACAATCTATTTGGTGTACCCTGTGCCAGGTAAGCATTATTCTAATTACAACTAGACACAATATTTGGTGTACCCTGTGCCAGGTAAGCATTATTCTAATTACAACTAGACACAATCTATTTGGTGTACCCTGTGCCAGGTAAGTATTATTCTAATTACAACCAGACACAATCTATTTGGTGTACCCTGTGCCAGGTAAGCATTATTCTAATTACAACTAGACACAATCTATTTGTTGTACCCTGTGCCAGGTTAGCATTATTCTAATTACAACTAGACACAATCTATTTGGTGTACCTTGTGCCAGGTAAGCATAATTCTATTTACAACTAGAGACAATCTATTTGGTGTACCCAGTGCCAGGTAAGCATTATTCTAATAACAACTAGACACAATCTATTTGGTGTACCCTGTGCCAGGTAAGCATTATTCTAATTACAACTAGACACAATCTATTTGGTGTACCCTGTGCCAGGTAAGCATTATTCTAATTACAACTAGACACAATCTATTTGGTGTACCCTGTGCCAGGTAAGTATTATTCTAATAACAACTAGAGACAATCTATTTGGTGTAACCCTGTGTCAGGTAAGCATTATTCTAATTACAACTAGAGACAATCTATTTGGTATAACCCTGTGCCAGGTAAGTATTATTCTTATTACAACTAGACACAATCTATTTGGTGTACCCTGTGCCAGGTAAGCATTATTCTAATTACAACTAGTGACAATCTATTTGGTATAACCCTGTGCCAGGTAAGTATTATTCTAATTACAACTAGACACAATCTATTTGGTGTACCCTGTGCCAGGTAAGCATTATTCTAATTACAACTAGAGACAATCTATTTGGTGTACCCTGTGCCAGATAAGTATTCTGATTACAACTAGAGGCAATCTATTTGGAATACCCTGTACCAGGTAAGTATTCTGATTACAACTAAAGGCAATCTATCTGGAATACCTTGTGCCAGGTAAATATTATTCTAATTACAACTAGAGACAATCTATTTGGAGTGCCCTGTATCAGGTAAGTATTATTATAATTACAACTACAAACAATCTGTTTGCTGTACTCTATGCCAGGTAGGTATTATTCTAATTACTACCACAATGTATTTGGCATACCCTGTGCCAGGTAAGTGTTATTCTAATTACAACTACAAACAATCTATATGGCGTACCCTGTGCCATGTATTATTCTAATTACAACTACAAACAATCTACTTGGAATACCCTGTGCCAAGTAAGTATTATTCTAATTATAATTAGAAGCAATCTATTTGGCATACCCTGTGCCAGGTAAGTATTATTCTAATTACAACTACAAACAATCTATTTAGTGTACCCCGTGTCAAGTATTATTCTAATTATACAATCACAAGCAATCTTTTACGTGTACCCTGTGTCAAGTAAGTCTTATTCTTCGAAAATAAGCCAGAAACTCGTCTGTCTTACCTAGTCTGGTGGACATTTCTTCTTCGAAACGAAGATCTGACTTGAGAGTAACATTCTAATATGGAAATAATACTAACATAGATAGTAATAAATAAATAAATAAACAAATAAAAACGATATCTGAGCCACCAGTTGCTGCCTAACGACAATTTTTGTTGGCCTACTGGGGAAGCCAAATATTTTTGCGTGGCCCTGATTATTTATTTAACTAGTGCTATTTATCTATTTATTATAATTGTTCTTGCACACCTCTACACAATAAATCAGACTTCGTGAGCCATACCATTCTAGACTTATATATCTCCCCTAGAACGATGCCTGTTTATTTCGATGTATTTTGGACAATGTTCATGTTTGCCCCTTGAGGAAGATTTTCCAACTGGCTACACATTAAATCTTAAACTGTACAAGTTTGTTTCGCCATACTTAACTCAATTCTGAGCGAAGTTTCTTGCTTCTAGTTAGCATAAACGAATATCTAGATACCTGACTTATATGAGACAAGGGAATTTTTCGTTATGTGACTCGTTGTGATTGAGAACTAAATTATTTTTTTCGTTAACAGATTATGTTGGCGGCATGTTTATTGTAAAAAGATTACGTGATTTCGATCGCAATTTTCACGATATTTATCTTTTATTTATCTTTTATCGACGTGAAAACAACAGTAAAATGTGTTCTTTCAAGCCCAGTAGTTTTGATTAAAAAGATTTTCTCTCATTTTACCTATGGTTGTGTTTGATGGCATAAGTTTACGGGAGTTTTTTCAACTTCAGCTACAACATGGTTAAAATTTAACGTATATTTCTTTGTTGATCTCTGATATACCTATAGCGAATACAATTATTACACAAAAATATCTCAGTCTTATTCTACAGAAAACATCATTTATAACATACGGTAATAGTTTACTATCGAGCGATGGTTGAAATCCAAGCCAACCGGATGTTGTTGTTATCCAATACGGTTGTAACGAGCAAAAAAAGATGTTTCTCGTTCGGTTGTTCATGGCTGTACACATTTACGCAACGAGTATAACGTTAAAGGAATACTTTCATCATTCTATTTTGCTGCTTTTTAAACTTATTTAACTAGAAGATAGGATAAAGTTAGGCTATTGTAATTTAGTCTCTCGTAAAATCGGATTATCGTAAGACGAATTATTGTCACTTGAACACTACCTGTACAGTGTATGAAACCTTATTATATCTTTCAATACTCTTTCTATTATGTTTTTAGACAATATTTGTTATTTAGAAATGTATTTTCCTTATATAATAACATGAAACATAAAAACATGGTGTGGCCTTTTGAGGGTTGGAACGGATTATAAGTATTTTCAATGGGAAAACTGATTGGATGTGCGAGCAAATTGAGCTGCGAGCTCGGTCACGGAACGAATTAAACTCGTAGGTCAAGGTACCACTGTAGACTAATGGAGAAACGTAAAGAAAGAGGTAAAATGGAAAGCATTTTTCAGAGGATCCAATTTTTGCAATACGCTCTGATTCTGAAGCACTCTAAAGCTATAGCGACCATTTCCTAATATTAGCGTTATCAGTAAACCCTACATATCTGATAAGGCCTTTATAAGAACTTCAAAGGACAAGAGGAAAAACAAGATACAACAGATCATAAGATAAGAACTCCAAGAAGTTTGTCGCGAGAAAGGAAGGGCAGAGATGAGTGAAATTACAAAACAGGTAGAAAAGAAGAGGTATTAAGAATAAGGCAAATTAATAGAAATTATATTTATTTGAAATACTAAAGCTATAAGGAGGCATATGAAATAAGAGTGCATGCTGCACTAATGGAAATAGATAAAAAGCTAAACACGAGATCTATATATATATTACCCAGAGGAAATTAAAACAACGGAGTTCTAGATCCTTCGTGTTATTTCCAAGGCCTTTTTGAATATGCTATATTATTACAAACCCTCGGTTTTACAACTTAAAAATGCGATTAAAAGAGTAAAAAATAATTCTAATGCTTAAAAAGGTCAGTACAATTGATTTAGCTCTTTAGAACAGGAATAGCTGTCTTAGATTGTACCAAATACAGAATTCACTAAAGAGAAGCAAAGTACAATAACCTGAACAACTGTTCAAAGCGTCTTAGAACATCATGTGCAGAAGGGTCAAGCTTAACTACTTGAACGTAAATCAAATTAATGTTGTCAGATGCAATAATGTAGGTTCTCATGAGGCGTGTGTTCTTAGTAAAATGTTACGTGTCTGAATCTTGGTAAATATTTCAAATTCCAAGGGGTAATGATAATAATAATAATAATATTAACCTGCCTGTAAAAGTGCCATTGCCTCCTAACGAACTTCACCTTTCCTGAAAACATTCATTTGCTCCCGAAAACTGCTGTTCATGATGGTTGGACAATTAGAAATTCTGAATAAATACCATATTTGAAAAAATTATGATTGACTGTCTTTATAGCTGCAAGTCAATCTTCAGTAATCATTATATGTTCATTATAGAACCAAATGTCTTCGAGATGCACAAACAATATTACTTCTGATTTTACCATTTCTCAAAAGAATGTCAGGAATCTTAATTTCAGCTCTGGTATTCACCAATATGTGTGTGATATATATCCAGGTTTTTGAGGCGACATAAGCCTAGAAATTGACAGGCAAATGAAATATTGATAAGGAACACAAACGCATTAAAAAAAAGGTAAAAAAAACAAGCCATAAGAAGAGGCAGGTAAACCATACCAG
>NC_061088.1:69854867-69859867 GCF_015104395.2 Macrobrachium nipponense
ATTCTATGTTCGTATTGGAACTTCTGACTCTCAGTAGCTCAATCCCAAAATGCATGACATCATCACAAGGTGAAACGTTTTGAGGCCAAAACTCTCTTCAGTGTTAACAATGAATTGCTTTCCAGGAGAGAGAGAGAGAGACAGAGAGAGAGAGAGAGAGAGAGAGAGAGAGAGAGAGAGAGAGCAAAATTCTTAAATGACGTCATGGAATGTTCTAGATAGAAAAAAATTATGTCACTTAGTGAAAATGACGTAATAGATTTACCAATCTTACGAATCATTGTGCAATTGCCATGAGTTTTGGACAAGACAAAGGCGAACCATACGCATTCAGTACTGCATGTGGCTAATAAAAAGACAAAAAAACAAATAAACAAAGCTCACGAGGTTTCTTATCTAAGTGATGACCCCTACGTATATGGATCTGGATGAAAGATCTCTCTTCTCATTATATACGTTATTCTAATCTTGTGCAATCTGAATATAATACTTGCTACAGTAACACATCAATACAGAGATGGATATGCATTTTACAAGGTATTATAATATATATATATATATATATATATATATATATATATGTATGTATATATATACTTATATATCTATATATACATATATATATATATACATACGTATACATATATGCGTATAGTGCGTAATATGTACTTATTTACAAACCAACATGTAACATACTAAGTTTTGGACATACATTTATCGAAACACTAGCACATGGTATTATATTTTTAATATTTATTTAACCACATTTTTAACTTTCATTTTTATTGTCACACATGTTCTTATGATCTTCGTGCCCAATATATATATATATATATATATATATATATATATATATATATATATATATATATATATATATATATATATATATATATATATATATATATATATATATATATATATATATAATATCATATATATATATATATATATATATATATATATATATAATATATCTATCTATCTATCTATCTATCTATATATATATATATATATATATATATATATATATATATATATATATATATATATATATATATATATTATATATATATATATGAAACACACGTTGTGCCTTTTCTAATGTGATATCGCCAGATGAGCACAACCTTTTGAAGTTATCAACAAATCATTTGAAGTGCCGTTTCCATCCACCGAGCCCTCTTTCTTGACCCCAGCAGACGCTGGTATCTTTATACAGCTGGGTGGACTTGTGGACGGAAGTCTGGGAACGAATTCGGTTCCAGGAATCAGGTAAATGGGTACAGCCTGATAGGATTCTGGAAAAAGGCCGTGGAGATACCAACTTCATCCACGACATGACTTGCTGAGAAAACAAGAAGGCTGTAGTACCCTTTTCAGCGCCAAGTTCCAAAGCAGCAAAAGGCGTACGTTGTGAAAGGATATATATAAATATATATATATATATATATATATATATATATATATATATATATATATATATAATATATATATATATATATATATATATATATATATATATATATATATATATATATATATATATATATATATATATATATATATATATATATATATATATATATATATATATATATATATATATATATATATATATATATATATATATAATATATATATATATGTGTGTGTGTGTGTGTTATATCGCATAGACATATACATACATATATACATAACCTGTATTTCAAAGGACCATTAATTTTTAGACTATAACAGAAATTAAAATATAAATATCTAAATGATTATTAAAGTGTGAAAGGAAGGCTTTAGTATCTCAAATTAAACAACAAGTAATGAAAAACCTGTAATCTACTAATGAATATTATTCTTGTTTTTAAATTCAGAACATAAATTTCTGGATTTGTTGCACATCTTCCGACCTCGACTGTAAATAATAATAATAATAATAATAATAATAATAATAATAATAATAATAATAATAATAATAATAATAATAATAATAATAATAGTAACAATAATAATAATAATAACAATAATGCCTGAGAAAACTAAAATGAGTGAAGAATGAAAATCATCGCACTTAAGAACAAAGGCCTCACTGATAATACAAAAAAAGAACAACTAAAACAAACTCCATCACAGCGCATATATCCACTAATGGCCGAGACCTCCTTCCCCGTTCTTCCCCCTCCATCACCAAAATAAAATACAGAAAAAATAATTGGATTTGCATCGTTTTTATATTCAGTTCAAAATTTCAGGGATGTCGTATGGACAAATCCACAATCAGACAAATTGAAAACAATCTTAGCTTAAGCTAAGCTACGATAGCAGATGACAAAATTGTATGCTTTTTTGTATTTCCGTCCCCCATCTCATTTTGCATTTAAAGGAATATATAAGTGTATGAAAGAAGATTACAAGCAAATAGCTAATAGTAATAAGTGATACTTTTCAATTTCTGTTCTATTCTTTCATTATTCTTTCATGCTCTTTGTAAAAACCTATTCCAGCATTCTTCTACCCTACGTCAGGACAAAATAGGAAAGTTTTTGTACAAATTTTTCTTAAGTACTCAATAATAAAAATACAGATAAAATAAACGTGCTCCACAAGCATGAAAATAACATCCAAAATTAAGAGGGTCGAAATCATTTTAATATTTCTACAACTGAAATAACCAGGGAAAATCTCACAAAAATATTATGTACCAAAATGTAAAATGGCCCAGTTTAAATGTTTTCACAGTGAACAAGCATGAAATAATACGTACTCATTTTTTTCTGATAACATTTTAGGAAAAAAGTGGAGCAGGCAGTCTCAAATATGGGTAAAGAGGTAAGAGCTTTTCATGAATTTGTAAATGAAAAAGACCATTACATGTGAAACTGTGAGGCTTCACTTTGATTAAAATGAAATGAAAAGATACATTTGCCGCAGATTTTAGTTCTTAATTACATATTGTTATGTATCTGTATGCATTTTTAAGTGGGAGTATGAATGAGTGTAAGTATACAAAAACAATACACACACACACCCACACACACACACACACACATATATATATATATATATATATATATATATATATATATATATGATTCGAGCTGAAAATGTCCTTTAATATCTAATTCGCTCTACCTCGGAATTGATATATTTTCATATATGTACAGAAGGGGAATTTTTAGTTGATAATAATTTCGTCCACTCATGGGATCGAACCACCGTCCAGTGGACGGGAACGAAATCAGGACGGACAGTGACGTTATAAAGTCGGCCAACAGAGAGGCTTTAAGTTTATATCGATTCTGACCTTACAAATCACCGTCGAACTCGGTGTTTTCGTAATTAGAATCGATTTGAAACCCCCTCAACCATGTTAGCCAACTCGCACGTTTTGACCCATGTAGCCTTGTTTTATGAATAATTATCACATCAACCGTATTTCCCACATAAATCATTCGAGCTACAAATGTCCTTTAATATCTAATTCGCTCTACCTCGGAATTGATATATTTTCATATATGTACCAAAGGGGAATTTTAAGTTGATAATAATTTCATCCCCTCATGGTATCGAACCACCGTCCAGTGGACGGGAATGAAATCGGGATGGACAGTGACGTTATCAAGTTGGGCAACAGAGAGGCTATAAGTTTATATCAATTCTGACCTTACAAATCACCGTCGAACTCGATGTTTTTGTAATTAGAATCGATATGAAACCCCCTCAACCATGTTAGCCAACTCGAACGTTTGACCCACGTAGCCTTGTTATGAATAATTATCACATCACCGCGATTCATATAAATCATTCGAGCTACAAATGTCCTTTAATATCTAATTCGCTCTACCTCGGAATTGATATATTTTCATATATGTACTGAAGGGGAATTTTTAGTTGATAATAATTTCGTCCCCTCATGGGATCGAACCACCATCCAGTGGACGGGAACGAAATCAGGATGGACAGTGATGTTATCAAGTCGGCCAACAGAGAGGCTATAAGTTTATATCGATTCTGACCTTACAAATCAGTGTTTTCGTAATTGGAATCAATATGAAACCTGCCTCAACCATGTTAGCCAATTCGAACGTTTGACCCATGTAGCCTTGTTATGAATAATTATCACATCATCGTGATTCATATCAATCATTCAAGCTACAAATGTCCTTTAATATCTAATTCGCTCTACCTCGGAATTGATATATTTTCATATATGTACAGAAGGGGAATTTTTAGTTGATAATAATTTCGTCCCCTCATGGGATCGAACCACCGTCCAGTGAACGGGAACGAAAGCAGGACAGACAGTGACATTATCAAGTCGGCCAGTAGAGAGGCTATAAGTTTATATCAATTCTGACCATACAAATCAACGTCGAAATCGGTGTTTTCGTAATCAGAATCGATAAGAAACCCCCCAACCATGTTACCTAAATTGAAAGTTTGACCCACATAGCCTTGTTATGAATAATTATCACATCACCGTGATTCATATAAACCATTCGAGCTACAAATGTCCTTTAATATCTAATTCGCTCTACCTCGGAATTGATATATTTTCATATATGTACCGAAGGGAAATTTTTAGTTGATAATAATTTCGTCCCCTCATGGGATCGAACCACTGTCCAGTGGACGGGAACGAAATCAGGACGGACAGTGACGTTATCAAGTTGGCCAACAGAGAGGCTATAAGTTTATATTGATTCTGACCTTACAAATCACCGTCGAACTAGGTGTTTTCGTAATTAGAATCGATATGAAACCCCCTCAACCATGTTAGCCAATTCGAACGTTTGACCCACGTAGCCTTGTTATGAACAATTATCACATCACTGTGATTCATATAAATCATTCGAGCTACAAATGTCCTTTAATATCTAATTCGCTCTACCTCGGAATTGGTATATTTTCATATATGTTCCGAAGGGGAATTTTTAGTTGAATAATAATTTGTTTTGTCGTGTCCCTCAGATGGGATCAAACCACCGTCCAGTGGACGGGAATGA
>NC_061088.1:69864867-69869867 GCF_015104395.2 Macrobrachium nipponense
TTTCAAGAGATGAATGTCGGCGGAAGAAAGGATATCTCAAAAGGAATGAATCAAAACTGGTTTTTAATTCATTTTTGATAAATGAATTATTTAGACTACAATCAGTTCCAAATAAAATGCAGTAAAAGCGTTATCTAAGATTATTACGATAACTAAGATTATATAAGTAAAATTATAACATACCAATATAAATAAACTTATGCTATATACATATACATGTATATTATATATATATATATATATATAATATATATATATATATATATATATATCTTCTATATCATATATATAATAATTATATATATATATTTTGCTATGTTTGTATATAGGTATTTATATGTGTGTGTGTTTGCATACAACCTATATATATATATATATATATATATATATATATATATATATAGTATATATATATATATATATATATATATATATATATATACATAAATATATATTTATATATATATATATATATATATATATATATATATATATACATATATACAACTGCAAAACAAAAAAGTAAAGAAAAACATCTCAGCGTAACAATAAAAGGAAAGATCTTGGAACCTGATAACGATGAAGACCCCTAGAGGGAGAGACTGTGGTAGAGACGAGAGAAAGATGAGTTCGGGGAGAGAGAGAGAGAGAGAGAGAGAGAGAGAGAGAGAGAGAGAGAGAGAGAGAGATAAATCATAGGAGATTTATTTTCCCGAAAAGATTTCGTGAGTTCTTTTCCTCTTTTTTTTTTTTTTTTTTTTGAGATCAGACAGCACGTGAGGAAGGGCGAAAAAGGGATACAGTTTCAAAATTTATGTTGTATGGAAGTCGTGCTGAAATATCAGTTTTAGTATTAAGTTAAGCATTCTAATAATTTTACTATAATGTAATATCTATAATAATAATAATAATAATAATAATAATAATAATAATAATAATAATAATAATAATAAACAACACATACTAACAATGTAGCGGTAGACATACAAACAAAATCATTCGTATATAGACATACTGCAGTCATACAATCAAAAGTTTTGACTCTTATACACACGTGACAAACACATACACATACGCATATATAGATATTATATATATATATATATATATATATATATATATATATATCTATATAGTATATATATATATATATATATATATATATATATATATTATATATATATATATATATATATATATATATATATGCGCGTGTGTGTGTGAGGGTGTAAATTTTGAATATGACGCAAATAAATAAAATAATCAATTACAATAATTAAACGCGGGCATAATCTGTATTTCCTTATGTATGCAAAACTGTTTCACCAACTCTTTCTTTCCTCTGTCACATACACACACACCCAAATATATAATAATATATATATATATATATGTCATATATATATTATATATATATATATATATATATATATATATATATATATATATATATATATATATATATATATATATATATATATACAGCAGGCTCACCAGCTGAGCTGCACTATCATCCTCCATCCTATCCACATTGTCAAACGATTTCAAAACACTGATCCTTCATTTCATGTAAGTCAACCCTTTAGCCCTCCTATACATCTCCACGTTTCTCAACACTTCGATTCTTCTCACATAAAATACACTATGTAAACAATATCCTCAACGTCCATGCTTTTTCTTTCATTTGCATTCAACATCCACACTTCACTTCCACAGAGTAGTTGGTTCAACAATAACTTTACACACTCCAACCTTGGCTTCCACAGACATTCCAGATTTCCTCCAAATGTAATGGACGCATCCTACTACTTTCTTGTATATCCTACACTGTGACTCACCTGTTCTCTCATCCGGCGATGATGCAAAACGCTTACTACTAAATACTTGTAAGAATATACTGCCTCCATTATTTCAGCATCAATAATAAAAAAATACTGCTCCATCATCCAAGTAGTAGCCATCTTGCTTGGTGAGACGTACCCGCGTGAAGTCAGATTAATCAACAGATATCACAAGTTTAACATACGACTAGAATTTGAGAAATATCTAGAAATGTTCGTGAACTATCGGTGATAAGATTAGTGTGAAAATAGTAGGATAAAGCGTCTTCTAAGTTAGTTTAACAAGTGTAATACTGAAATCAGAACAAGATGGCAGTAAGTTCCAACTGCGGGAAGAGGTGGCGTAATTTAGCTTGCTTGGCGGATTCGCAATACGATGAGGTAGCAGGAAGGGAACTGGCATTTCTCATCTATGAAATCAGCAACAGTCCTAACCAAAAAGATACAAAAGCATTCATAGATATATTAGAAGGATATAATCCTTCAAACTGGAACAAATCTAATGAAAACATCTTGAAAATAATTGAAGAAGTTCCAAATAAAATCCAAGTGGTCAAGAGACTCATAAAGAAAATATACATAAACCAACATATTCCGACAAAGAAAATGAATAAGGTGAATCTTGTGAATATCCTAATTGATGCATTAGGAAAAAGAATGCCAAAAGCATGCAAACTGTGTAAGGTTTGGTATAGCATAGTCAATCCACAAAACCTAATCAGAAAATGTGCTGCATGCAACATTCCGACCCATCCACAGTGTGCTGAGGTAATGCAAGATTTGAGAAAAGATACAAGAATTTTTTGTTCAACATGTCTATCATGGATAGACAATGTTATTAAATCAAGATTGAATGTACAAATAGTTGAGGATGAAGAAGAAGAGGAAGAAGAAGAAGAAAAAGAAGAAGAGGAAAACGGAAGAGAAGTAAACAAAAATGAAATGACAGAAAAAATAAGGAAAACAAAGAACAAGATAAAAGTATGGATGCAGAGATACTCATTGATACTACATATGAGGCAATAAAGCAGCATACCTACGAAGAAATAAATTACGATATGACAACAGAAAAGCAAATCCCGAAGAGGCTCTACCCAGATCTACACAATGACGGGAAAGAGGAAAAAATAGACAAGAAAGACAAAATCTGCAACCTTTTGAAAAGAGGGAATTGCAGATTTGGAGAAAGATGTTACTACAAACATCCTAAGTATGTCAAAACTATGAAATATATGGTAAATGTGCATACTTAGATGGCTATGGGGAATGAATTGTGCAGAGATCTGCATCCAAAAATATGTAAAAACCTAAAAGAAGGAAAAGGATGTAAGTTCGACAAAAAATGCAAATATATGCACCCTGTAGCCATGAATCATAATCAAATAAATAACCAACCAAGTAATAAATCCAAAATAAGAAAGAAACAAATAAAGAGAGAAATCAAGAATATCAGGTAAAAGAGAAAAGCAAACCACCAATGAGATATGCAGAGGTGTCAGCAAAAAATTTCAAAGCATCAGCTCCGAAATTCTACTCAAGAGATAATAACTGTATTTATTATGCAAGAGGATATTGCAGAAACGGAGAAATTGCAGATTCTGACACAAATGAATAATTATGATGAAGGAAGATCAAATATATGGAAAAGTTGGATTTTTAATGTCAGAATTTCTGGAAATGAAAAAAAGAACAACATACCAGAACAGGAAAGAGACATGGAAAATCCTTATTACTACCAATATTAAATGAAGGAGAAAACACGCAGAAACCATCATAGTGATGAATGCGCAGGGTTTAGTTACGAGTAACTCAAAAAGAAAAATAGAGTACTTAGAAGAACTAACCCAAAATGAAAAGAAAATAGATATAATGAATATAAGTGAAACCTGGTATTCCCAAGAGACTGGGAATGATGATCAAATAAAAGGGTTCCAAACTTATAGATCAGATAGAAAAAATAGGAATCAAGGGGAACCGCAATATATGGGAAAGACAAAAAACAAGGAAAATATATGAGAAATATAGTAACTCAGAATGTGAACTAATAGCGGTAGAATTTAAATCTGAAAAATTGATGAACATAGTAATATATAGACCTCCTAATACTAAAGAGTTTGACTTAATAATTGAAAAAATTGGATGATATATGTAGAAATCACAAGGACTGGACTATTCTCCTATCTGGTGACTTCAACTTTCCTTTCGTAGAATGGAAAGAACGAATAGGAGACTGTGGTTGTACTTATACATATAAAAAAGAGAGTAATAGTAGTGCAGAAGATAAGAGGCAATTTGAAAAGCTATTAGATATGCTACTAGAATACAACATTCAACAAATAAATCACCTGCCAACAAGAAAGAAAATACTTTAGACCTAGTATTTGTGAACGAGATGAATTATGTTAAAGAAATAATAGTTTATAATGCGAGTATTTCAGATCATAATGTCATAGAATTAACAGTTCATTCCAAAGCAAGTGAAAATAGAGATAAGCAAGAAATGAAAAAGTGGGAAGGATATGGAAAATACAACTTCTACAGTAAAAATATAAAATGGTCAGAAATAATGAAGAATTAAACAAAGATTGGGATAACATTTTCGTAAGTGATGACATAAGGGTAAATACGGAGATATTATATAAAATATTGGAGAAAATAGTGGATAAATATATACCGAAGAAGAAAAGTAAACATCATTCATGCATACCAAGAGACAGAAGGATCTTGTTCCAGAAAATCAGAAAGTGGAAAAAAGGTCTTGCAAAAGAAAAAAATGCATGGAAAGTTATAGAACTAAAAAGTAAGATAGAAAATGCAGAACAAAAGATTATACAATCAAAAGAAAATGAAAAACGGGACTTGGAAGAAAAAACCCTATTAAATATCAAGCAAAACCCCAAACTATTATACTCATATGCGAAGAAGATGAATAAAAGAAGAATAGAAATAGGCCCTCTGAGAATTGAAGGGAGATTAACGAATGAAAAAAAGGAAATTTGCAACATACTGGCAGAACGATATAAGAGAGAATTCACCCCTAGAATAGATAATGAAGATAATGATATAGAAGTAAGGGACGAAAATAGTGAATATTTAGCTGACATAGAAATTAATGAAGCTGATATTGTGCAGGCAATTAATGAAATTAAAAATGGAGCT
>NC_061088.1:69872367-69877367 GCF_015104395.2 Macrobrachium nipponense
TGTGCGTGTGTGCGTAAACAATTCTTAACGCATTCTGGATCTCACCTAATCTTACGGGATGGGGTATATATAGTATACATATATATATCTATATATATATATATATATATATATATATATGTATATATATATATATATAAGGGCCTATATATATATATATATAAGGGCAATATATATATATATATATATATATATATATATATATATATATTGCCCTTCATGACTAATTAAGACCAGCACTCCACAAGTCAAGTGCAAGGTGTATCACACACGATAGTAGAGAGAGAGAGAGAGAGAGAGAGAGAGAGAGAAGAGAGGCCCCTTCCTCAGTAAGGTGAGCGTTTTAGGAATATTATGGAATATTGCGGTGTGAGGCGATGATGTTGCTGGCACGCTAAATTGCCTACCATTTTTCATTGTTACCCCCCCCCCCCCTCTCCCCCTTCCAAACCACCCATCATTTTTATGGGCCAGCGTCGGAAATAAATCAAAAAGGGAGAGAGGGAGAGGGAGAAGGAGACAGGGAGACAGGGAAGGATGAATGAGTGAAGAGCACTGAGTGACTGGATGCGAATTCTGATAGCCAGGTATCGTGCCGTAAAGATGGGAAATTTTTAGTTTAGTACAAAACTAATATAAGAGAAAAGGTATTTTCTGTGGCGGAGGACTATTACAAGAAAAGCCTGCTGACCTCAGGAATATTATTCCTTCATACCTCAGGAATATCACTCCTTCTTACCTCAGGAATATCACTCCTTCTTACCTCAGGAATATCACTCCTTCTTACCTCAGGAATATCACTCCTTCATACCTCAAGAATATTACTCCTTCTTACCTCAGAGATATTACTCCTTCTGGAATATTCAAAGAAGGCTCTGCTTAACTGAAGGATATTAATGATAGAATTTATCCTATAAGAAAAGTATTTTCTCGTAAGTTTATAAAAACATTTTTTATATTCTGAGTTAATGAAATTAGTCGTAGCAATTTGCATGCTCATCGACACTTGAAATATGCTGGTGGTTATAGAGACTTTCACTGAAAAATGAGAAGCATTTAAAATTATTTTTGCTTACTCGGGGAGCAATCCTACACACTGCTTTGTTGTTGTTGTTGTTGTTGTTTTGGGGGGGCAGGAAGTCTATGATAATGCCTACAAAGGTCTGCAAAAGGCGTTTTGCGTTGAGTTAAAGATACAGGAATTTTAGAATTGAATATTTATGATTTAATTTTATAGAATGAAAATGTAAGAAATAAATAATGTGCATGTTGAACAGTACACGACAATCATATCTAATAAAACATGGGGTATTTATTTTAATTTTAGTTGGTGAAACAACGGTCTTTTTGACCGTAGATTTTAACATGCCCCCCGAGTAAGCTGGAGGACGGATCACGCTTTGTTCTCACAGCATTCCCTCATACTATAAGTGCCTCCGTCCCAGATGGTGTTGGCCTTCCGGTTCTGAGCGAGCCTTTTCTTTTTGGATGAGGTAGCCCGACCCATGCTCTTCTTGTCACTGGGTGCGACCCATTACAGTCATCTATCTATCAAGGACATAATTAACATGTCAACAGAAGCACAATCAATGGGAAACAAGGCAGCATAATTATAATCAGCTAATAAATTATTTTATATAATATGCACACAAACACACACACACGCACAAACACGCACGCACACAAACACACACACATATATATATATATATATATTATATATATATAACTCCAAAGGATCGTTGGCCTTATTGACTCAGAGATAAAAATACTACACCTATAATGGCGTATCCCAATAATCTGCGAGAGTGACACAGGTCACAAAAGGACACTTGTTTTCAACTCTTTGCAATGTAAATGTACTATACGCTATACTTTATCCGTAGTAGCTTAACCATGACTTATTCTTGTACAACTGAAATATTCATCGTTTTAACGTATATACGAGACAGCTTACATTTAGTACGAATGTAAACATTCAGGTATGCATGTGGGTTTGTTTGTGAATCTTTTATGACAGAGTTACAATATCTAAATTTCTGTGAATATTTGAATTGCTCTGAGTTGCTGGTGATTCTTAATCTCAATTGTATTAAGACGTTTTTATTCTTCTGTAAAAGAAAACTATTGTGCCGGCTTTGTCTGTCCATCCGCCCTTAGAACTTAAAAACTACTGAGGCTAGAGGGCTGCAAATTGTAATGTTGATCATCCACCCTTCAATCATGAAACATACCAAATTGCAGCCCTCTAGCATCAGTAGTTTTTATTTCATTTAAGATTAAATTTAGCCATAACAACATAGGCCACCTCCATACTGTGGCTGAGTTTCATGGGCCGTGGCTGAAGCCGCCACTGGACAGAAAACTCGAGACGAGAGAGAGAGAGAGTGTGTGTGTAAAATAAGAAAATTGCTTACAAATGTAAAAGTGAAGGAACCAGTAAAGAACTTCAAAGACAGACCATTTAGAACAGTGTTTCCCAACCTTTTCCAACCCTAGCACCCCCTGTTGTCATGTCTAAGCAGTCCAGCACCCCCTAATTATCTTAATTATTAATATCTTATTACTAGGTAACTAGAAGGATAAAGGAATGTGAAGTGTACTGCTTGATCAATTTTATTTTGTTCATTCCTTAAAACTAACAGAAAATACCAATATTGTTTATAAAAGAAAGAAATAAAAAAAAAAACGAGAAAAAATGAAATTGCATGGATTTAAATATGTACAACTGGGTAATCAATCATACTGTACATACATCAATGTGATTTTTGCTGTTGCTTACATGCAACTAGTTTCTCAATCCGAGGCTTTGTGTTGGCCAGAGCCACCCTCATATCATGAAGCAACCCAATTTGAAGTCGGTTCCGGACAGTTGTTTTGATTTGGAGCATGGTGGAGAAAGCCTTTTCATAGAGGTAGGTAGTTTTGGAAATGGATGATCTTTATTTTCCAGCGCTGCCTTTGCTAATCCAGGGTATGCTACCAACTGATCACACCAGAAACCTGACAGCGGTAGTGTGCGAAATTTTGTTTGACAACCCTAGTTCACCTGCAGATCAATAAGCTCCTCCTTTAGGTTATCATCATCATCATCCATATCTGCCAAGAAGGGCTGCTGTATCCATTCTGGAAATGAATGATCCATGGGAAAGTATTGTGCCATAGTGGTCTCTGGAGTGAGAGGTGAGCAACAATATTTTCTACAAGCATTGGCTGGATTGTCTTGTTTCCATGTTTTTCATCCAGGATAGGAAAGCTTCCCACATTTCCTCCCTGGATTCAACGCTTCCACAGTGATATTTTCCTCTTGAAGGCTTTCTACCTTCTCTGTACAATCAATATTATTAGCAAACATGCCTTGCATGGACAAGTTGAGATCATTCAGGTGACCGAAAATGTCTGCCAGGTAGGAGAGGGAGAGAATGCATTTTTTTACGACTCTGGAAGGTGGGGGGGGGGGGGGGGGGGGGGGGGGGGGGGGGGGTGTGTTCAAGAGGGAACCGTCCGGTATTTTGACTGTTCAGATATGGCAACCCTAAAAGAGACTGCTTATTGGCCTAAACTAGTGAAAGGAGATCTGATTACTCTATTTTAAGGCTTATTGGCCTAAACTAGTGAAAGGAGATCTGATTACTCTATTTTAAGGTATTTTTACCTAAAGTTGAAACCCTGCATGTGGTGTGTATGTTCCAAATGTGTGTATACATTGAAAACTTGTAGAGAGTAAACGTGTGTGTGTGTACCCTACATACTGATGGCTAACTTCGTTTTATTATTATTATTATTACTCAATTCTTGCACACTTATACTTCTTACTTTTGACCAGAAACTATCACGGAAAAGGTCGACATATTCATTTCAGCTAAAGAATCAACATAAAACAACCAGTTAACTGTAATATATCTAATTCAGGAAAAATAATAAGCGAAATGACAACATGTAAACTGATTCAAAACATAGCCTACCCACGTGCTACGAAGCCACGCGCCTCTGATACTAGGGTTCCAAGATTTTAGTCTTTCAATACTTTAGTATTGAAAAACGTCATCACTTCTTTTACAGATAATAATATAAAGCGACACATTGGAGAGAGAGAGAGAGAGAGAGAGAGAGAGAGAGAGAGAGAGAGAGAAGAGAGAGATACTTTCCAATGGACTTACCAGTATTACTGGAAATCAAAGATAGTCTTAGATATGCCGACAAAAATCAAATATGTAGGAGCTGTACTGCTCTGTTGAACTGCTACTGAGCAACTACAATGCTACTGTCTGGCTGCCACTGGTCCCACAGTCTCGCCGCTCTCATGTCAGATACAAACAAGTACCGAACGTGTACTGCAGAACTGGTCACGCCTTGCTAGGAAGTGATATCTTACCGTCATGTGTGTATCGCTTCCCAGCACCCCCAATAATTGATTTCAGCACCCCCAGGGGGTGCTAGCACCCCAGGTTGGGAAACGCTGATTTAGAATGTCTTGGTCAAATTAGTGAAGATCAAAGAAGAGCTTCTACGGCGCAGTGATGACGCAATATTCACTATTAAATGAAATGATCAGACTAACAAAATGCAAATAATAAAAATACGTTTGACTGGTCAACCAAAAACCACAGCATTTACACTCGTATATTTATAGCATGAAGTAACGAGGACGCAGTCATTAGTCGATTTCTTCTCACAAAGGCTCTTTTGTTGAGAAATATAAATGAATCAAGACATAACCAGGCAGACATCCCTTAATATCAGGACCAGATTAAACGTAATCACTTATCTATTACTGAAATATCTCCTAGCAATTCACGTCAAACCGATTTCAAAAGGAGGAATCCAATTACGGAAAGCATCCAGGTCTTCGGGGAAGTCATGCTCGACAAAGTGAGCCATTTATAAAGTCTGAAACAAAGCAATTACAGCAATCCCCTTAAAAGAAAATATACATTTCTTGATAACATGACTAATCAATTAAGCGCTTGCAAAATCCTTCAACACAAAGCTACTGAGCA
>NC_061088.1:69882367-69932367 GCF_015104395.2 Macrobrachium nipponense
TCTACGCTACTCTACAAAGACAAATACACATCCGAGCAACGTTTATTGTCCTCACGAATGACGTGAGCGTTCTGGTATGATGAGCCTACTGGAGGTTTAATATCACCCTAGTATTATTGTGTCATCCAGAAAGGATAATTATCTGGTACGGACACCAATGGAAACTGAGAATCAAGTTGACTTAATACTTAGCTCATCGACGAGCGAGTCAAGCTTCGATGAAAGGAGATATTAAACTGTGCATATGCATTTACATGGCACAATTCATACACTAATGGGTAGCCAGTTCCTTGTAGTGAGCAGTATATAGGTGACTAAGGTTAATCACCCCTACAGATGCCTACTGGTTTTGACCTAAGGTCATTGTTTGCAAAGTTTGTTAACTGTTTGCAAACAATGTTTCCTGTCCAGACCCCAGTTGTCGTCAGGGTGATTGTTGGTGCAGTAGCCTCTGGATCCTACAGTCCTACTTGGCTTTTTTAAAGCCCTCGAGGAGGGATAAGACAAAGAAAAAGAGATCGGCGAGGAAGTTTGTAGAAAAAGCAGAGTGTCATGCTGACTTGCTTCTGGCGTAATTGAAAACATATATACACGTATACATACCTACATACATACACACACACACACACACACACACACACGCACACACATATATATATATATATATATATATATATATATATGTATATATATACATACATTGTTTGTGTGTATATACATATATGCATGTATAAATGCATACAGATATACATACATATATATTTATATATGCATAAACAAATATATACATTGCACATGTGTATATATACATACATACATACATACATACATACATACATACATATATATATATATATATATATATATGTATATATATATCTAAACATATACATGCATTATATATGTATATATATACATATGCACACAGAAACACTAAATGTTTTCCATTCTGGATGGGAAAGAAATATGCGGTAAAAAGTGTTTGCAAACAATGTTTCCTAATGTGGACAGGCCTTTAGAAAGAACATTCTTTCGGAGTCATCATCCAGATAACCTACAAAAAATCAACAGTTAAAACATGAACATTTCGTTGAATAAAACAAAAGAACGAAAGTAAAGAGATTCTATGGAAACAGAGATAAAAAATTTAATAAAAACGTAAATGGGGTGAAATAACAACTCGGAAAAAAAGATATACATTTTATAATTTCAGATGACAAGAGATCATTAATCAAAATAAAATAGTTTTGCCACAAGAACTTTGGGTCTTAAAGCTATGGGATTTACTGGATAACGTGTCCTTCTAAACTTGCTACATCTAAGCAATTCAAATCGAATTATTTAGCCCCCAAAATAACGCACACTGTCTGGTTAGGTCTATTTTTAATGGTTGATGGGCACAGGTACTATTCAAGAGGAGATTTACACTGTGCCCTTCGTTCAACGAGAGAGAGAGAGAGAGAGAGAGAGAGAGAGAGAGAGAGAGAGAGATTTAAAACGGCGTTTCCTAAACCAATGGATGCAAAGGCAACAAAACTAAACGATGAAAAGATGAGTTATATTTATCAATTTGCAAGCATTTTCCACCCGATTTGTGCGCAGAAATAGGACCAGTGACTCTCTCTCTCTCTCTCTCTCTCTCTCTCTAACGACGGACCCTTCCTCAATCTATATGCATGATATCACATTAGGGTTGAATCTATAATGCCATTAATGGGGAGCTGCAATACGAGAATGAATAATAGAGGGAGGAGAAAATATAGACCAAATAGAACCGAATGTATGCGCCAGTAAATTCCAAATCACACCGACTAAACCACAATCGCTCCCTCATTGCTTTCCCGATATGAGAATTGTATTGAACATTATGCGTTAAGGTCTTGGTAAATGATAGATTTCGTGTGTCTGCTGGTTGGAGGGTAGGGGATCTCCCCTCAAAAAGTTTTTTGTTTTTTTCCAAAGGAGATTTGGAGCAGGGAGTCTGTAAGGAATGCTTTTGTGATATGCTATCCAGTTGCTCAGCTAGAAAAGTGAATGGCTGCAGAGTGTAAGTAAAATTCCCTCTTACTCTTTCGATTTATCGATTTCTAGTCAATGTTTACAAGCGCAACCTTCTTACACCGAGTAAATATTTTCTCACGAATGGCTTTGGATGACCTAGAACAGTGCTCTTAGTAACAGTTATGGGTCTCTGTATCAACTGGAAGGTCAGGTCAGAAGAAATGAATTCCAAAGAGCTAAAGAAGATAATATTATCCCCACATGTAATTCACAAAACTGTTTAGCAATATATTTCCATAGAAATCTCACATACAAAATTAGAACGGGAGCATGATTAACTTTCAATAACTTGAAGGAAAACTTCCAGAAACACTGGACATAACTTCCATGAGAGGAGTCAGAAAAATTGAAGAAGCACTTTCACGTGGAAGAAAAAATAGATCCTTCCAACCTCATACGCCCCTTCCCCCCAACTCCACCCACCCCTAAAAAAAAAAAAAAAAAAAAAAAAAAAAACATGCTGGCCGGCCATTCAACAAAAACGTACTTTGACAGAAACCCCGAAGACTCAGGGCGAGATTATTCCCAAACACCCCCGCAAATAAAAGCGATGAGATGCAACACCGGAAGGGTCAAGTTTCACAGCGTTGATTTTCGACCCAACCTTTCATAACTATTTTTCCCCCAAACAATTCCACAAAGCCGGCGATATACGCCAAAGTTCCACGTATAAATTCCATACCGCACCATAGTCCTTTTATTGAATTGGTTCCTACCATAACTACTTGCATCTATTTCTCTGCCATGTTATTCCCCTGAATATAAAACCTTAAATGCCAAATAAATGTGGTGGCAATATTTAAGAGAGTTCCAACTGCCAACATCCCAAAACCCTGGCGGCAGCGTTACAAAAGCTTTATTGCATACGAGATATTTCGTTTCACCGCTGAGTCTTTCTCTCTCTCTCTCTCTCTCTCTCTCTCTCTCTCTCTCTCGGCTATCGTGTGATACAGTTTGCACTTGTGGAGTGTCCCGTTCTTTTCCCCAAAATTTCATTTTTTTGCAAACGTTCGCGTTTTGACTTGCCCATACGGGAACCATAAATGCAAGCGAGGTGATGATATTCTGTGCGTTCTGCTCAAAATAAGCATTTGCTCTAATAACCAAAATTCAAATAAATGGTGAGGGCTTCAGTATCTTCCTAATCTTATTAAATTCAGCGATGTCCTAAGTTAATCTCGGTAATTTTCCATTTTATATCATTATTTTTATTTTTTTTATTCTTTTCTTCTTTAGGTTACTGGGGTTATGGCAAATTCGACACGGGTTGCGTGTGGTTAAGCAAAATAATTTTCTTCACATAATAAATAACATTATTAATAATAATAATGGATAACAGAAATGATGGTAATAATAATAAACTAATAACAATAATAATAAATAATAATAATAATCAAAATAATGTCCAAGTGGAAGTTGTCCGGATCTTTCTTGTCCTTCCCGGGGTGACAGCAGGGAATCTGGGAACTCTGGAGGCCTCTGGGAATTCCGAAGTGTTCTGGGAATTCCGGAGGCTTCTGGGAATCCGAAGGCTTCTGGGAGTTCCGGAAGTTTCTGGGAATTCCGGAGGCTTCTAGGAATTCCAGAGGCTTCTAGGAATTCCAGAGGTTTCTGGGAATTCCGAAGGCTTCTGGGAATTCCAGAGGCTTCGAGGAATTCCGAAGGCTTCTGGGAATTCCGGAGGCTTCTGGGAATATCGGAGGCTTCTGGGAATTCCGAAGGCTTCTGGGAATTCCGGAAGCTTCTGGGAATTTCGGAGGCTTCAAGACAGTCATCTCCAGGCTCTGTAGCCTTTCGATTTGTTGCACAAGACTAAAGAACAGCTTTTTATGAAGATTTTTTTGGGGGAAGCCCACGTTATTAGAAATGGATTGTGGAGGCTTCTGGGCCTTCCGAACGCTTCTGGGAATTCTGGAGGCTTCTGCGGCTTTCGAAGGCTTCAAGAACGTCATCTCAATTATCGCTTTGTTTTTACCTTTTTGACAATTAACCATCTGGTATTCTTGATCTTTTTGTTTACCTTGTAACTTTCTTTTCAACTGTATCTCATTTGTGCCTTGACAATGTCTTGTTAAGGGACAAGAGCGCTCGACTACGAATTTCTGCCTATTATTTTTCCTGCATTATTCTCTCATATAGGTCACAAGTATCTACTGTGATCTTTGAATATATATATATAATATATATATTTATATATAATATATATATTATATATAGTATTATATATATTATTATATATATATATATATATATATATATATATATATACACACACAAGGGTTGTCCATAAAATAAGATTCCCAAAGATTTTTCACAATGAAAAACATGTTTATTGGCAATGAATAATACAATTTTGGAAAGCTTATACTTCTTCCTATTTTTGACATATTCGCCGTTGAGATCAATGCATTTTTGCAAGCAGTGTACCATCTTCTTTATGCCTGAATTGTAGAACTCTGCCGCCGCGCTGCGTAGGAGCTTAAAATCTCTTCTTTCAGCTCCTCTCCGGTTCTGAAATGCGTCCCACCCAGGTGTTTTTTCAATTCAGGGAAGAGATGGCATACCCTAAATGGTCTGTCAAAATGCAGGTCTTGCTGTCATCAGGGATCATCTCGCAGAGCTCCCGAACTGTCACCCTTCGATCTTTCAGCATTGTTTCTTCCACTTTCACAATTGTTTCGTCCGAAACCGATGGCCGTCCAGAAAGCTGTACGTCATGGACGTCTGTACGTTGGTCTTTGAATTCTCTGCACCATTTGCGCACGTGTTGTACGCTCATACACTTTTCTCCGTAGACTTCACACAGTTGGGAATGAATGTCCTCCACCGCAGTGTTTTTTTAACACAAAAAACGACTCACAGAGCGTAATTTGCACTGGCGGGAGAAGCGAGTGGGAGCTCCATCTCTAAAGTCTGGCAAGCCAAGACTGAACGTCGGAGACAGATTGCCAGGGTGGGGGGGGGGGGGGGGGGGCTGGAGAGGGGAACCAAGCTTACACGCCAGTGTTGCCGGATCCCACGTAACAGCGTTCTTTCGTGACTGCAGCTCCATGGGAACCTTATTATACGGATCACCCAAGTATGTATAAGTATAATATATTATATTATATATCTATTTAATAATAATATATATATGATAATAATCTAATTATAATATTATATATTTATGATTATATGTATAATCATATATAATTTTTATATTTATATCATATATTAGATATATCTATATATTTATATATGTATATATATATATATATATATATATATAATTTATTAATATGTATATCTATATAATATATCTATATATAAGAGGTAGTATATTAGTATATTGTTATAATATATATATATATATATATATATATCTATTAATATATATAATATCTAGTATATATATTTAGAGTATATAGATTATTTATAGATATAGTATATATTGCTACTTTCAACATGCATATATCACCCTCTTTGACTGTATAATAGAATAAAGTTTTGCAACATTTTTTCGGATTCCTAGCTAGCTTAGAATTAGGATGTTTTAAATGTGTGTTCAGATTTCGCATAACATAATATAAAAAGAATATATAACGTAGTAAAGAAAAGAGAGAGAGTATCTTTGTCCATTCAAAACTAGGATTGTTTCCCTATTATGTCAACGCCTTGCGATAAGAGACCTCGAGATTAAGGGAGCTCGAGTCTTCGTTGTGTTTTTAAAAACATGTCCATCTTAATTATCGCTCGATTTCTGTCTTGATCGGGTAAGTGTCTTTGTTGAGTTGTTACGAACATGAATGTATACTCGTTTCGTATGCTTTCATCTTTGCCGAATGCCACGTGCAGATTTCGCAGTTTGTCTTTAAAGTTGCGTCACAATCGAAGCTTCTGGAAAGAATTGTGTCCCAAAATGTTTTGTGTCATCTCCACTGTCCAGCTTTCGTAAGGAAGAGATTTCATTCGGGCTTAGATCCTCAATGCGTTTATCTCTCTCTCTCTCTCTCTCTCTCTCTCTCTCTCTCTCTCTCTCTCTTCTCTCCCTGCCTCGCCATAATTGATATTAACATAACGTAAAATGGTCACTCGTAACTTGTAGATTTCAGATTTAATATTTCTTAGAGCTTATTTAGTGTTATTTAGTGCTTTTTTGTGGAATCTGAACAAACATTGTGTGTGTAACTGCGCCTGGTTTTGTGAGTGTGAAACAAGCTGCAGCAAAGAAAGAAAATTGGTATACCAAGAAAGTAAAGTGTGTTATGTTTTTATTAGATGGAACTAATAACTAATATCTAATGGTTATGATGGTTTGGTAAAAACTAATAACTGATGGTTACTATGATTTAGAGAACTAATAACTAATAGTTACAATGGTTTGAGAGAAACTATTTACATTTTTACACATTTCAAATTTTTGTGTTTTGTGTTTGTTTCATTTGAAGGGATTTTTATGTTTTGTGCATTTATTCATTTTCTTATTGAAGTGTGTGTTTTTATTTTGTATTCTGTGTGATTAATACTTTTTGCAATTCTGGTATTTTCCACATTTTCCTGTGTTTTCATCTGCATTCACAGTTTAATTAACTTAGTTATTTTCATTAATTAATCATTGTACATTTAATTAAATTTAACACTTGTGAATTAATTTGCACTTAGAATTCTTTTCAAGTTTTATGGTTGTTTAGCACTTGTGAATTAATTTCCAAATTTTAAGTATTGCCTAACACTTTTGAATTTTGATTGAATTAATTTTCTTGAATTTTATGATAAATTAATTTTTATTTAAATTTACTTAATTGATTCAAGAATTAATTAAACTTTGTTTTGTTTTCAAATAACAGTAATTTTCCCTGATATTGTAAATTTCACTTATAAGTTTTGAGTTTGATAAAAAAAATTTGTATTTAAAATTTTTATAAGTGTTTTCTTTATTTTACACCTGTATTTAATTATGATTATATTGATGTTAGGTAGAAACATAGAGTGGTAATTGATCTGTTTTCCTTCAATTAACATGAAGTGACTTAGAACCAGGGAAGTACTTAGACTTGAAATCAGGGAAATACTTAGACTTTTAAAGTTGTTGATGGAGTGATGCCCTTTGATTAATTTAATTATTTATAAGATTACCTCACACCTTTTTTGATGAACTTAGTCTGATTTTCTGCAATACTGGTAAGTTGTTAAGGGATTACTGTTGCCTTTAGAGTATTCAGTCGTTTAGTACCTGTGATGAGGGTTCAGGTGTCTGGCTGTTGTGAGGTAACAATTAATGAATGGTAAGTGTAGTAACCAGATACTTGGCACTTCGTCACAATATATATATATATATATATAATATATATATATATATATATATATATATATATATACCTATATAGATACATATGCAATTGTAATAGCCACAATGCCCTCTTAACTTCTTGAATTCTTTGCTCTTTTTTTTGGATACACTTGTCACTACAAAGCCTGAAGATCCAAGTTCAAAGAAATTTGAAAAATTGTGCTTTCAGGTACCGGGAAACAAACCCATGTCCCATAATCACAAAGAAGCCACGTAGGCGACTCGGTACCGTTAAATCATAATATCTTCAAATTTCTTTGAACTGGGATCTTCAGGCATTGTAGTGACAAGGGTATCCAAAAAAGAGCAAAGAATTCAAGAAGTTAAGAGGGCATTGTGGCTATTATTTATATATATTATATTATAATATAATATATATATATATATACTATATGTATATATATATATATATATATATATATATATATATATATATATATATATATATATCTTATATATATATATATGTGTGTGTGTGTGTGTATGTACTACCCTTATTTCTAGATGATTGTAGAATCTTTCTGGCTGACGCTGCTAGCTAGCCGTCTGGCCTTATCCTGGCATCGACCTACTGCAGTCAGGTACCCAATTTAGATCCTAGGTCAAAGGTGCAACAACGGATTTCAACCGAAAGCTCCTATTCAACTCCTCGTCACACTGGAGTCGAACTCGGGTACTATCTCAAGTAGGGGTTAGGGGTAGTGTCTAAACCACCACCTTTCCAGGCCCATACGAATGAGAACCCACCTGCTGTCCAGACCTCACGCTTGTCAAAGAGGATATGTTAAACCTATGCTAAGAATCGTAAAAGCAATCATTACACGTGTAAAGCCATAGAATATCGTGCCGAATAATGTAGATGAGCACAACTCTCTTAACTGCACGAAAGGCTAAATTTTGGCAATTACCGAAATTTACGTTTTAGTTTAGCAAAAGACCCCAAATAACATTTTATTTGACAGTTTTTCGGTCATAAGATTCCATCCCTTTCTAATGGAACAATCACTATACCTCTAACACCGAGGCACATCGTGCCGAATAATGTATGACATGCGCGCATCTCTCATTATTGCATGAAACTTTAAATTCTAGCAATTATCGAAATTTACATTTGTATTTAGTCATAAGTATATCTCTAGCAGACGACCCCAAATATAAGGATGACGGACACCGCACCAAAAGCAGTCCACCTCAGCTTCTCAGCCTAGAGGATGTCTGGCAGCTCCAGACAAAAGCTCGCTTGAAGAAAGAGAGAGAGAGAGAGAGAGAGAGAGAGAGAGAGAGAGAGAGAGAGAGAGAGCCGTTAATGTCTTTGATGACTACAATATCATAGTTTAACTGTAAAATTGAAATATGTACACCGATCTTGACCCTGTATTTGATAATGACTCTACAGCGTAACGCTGCCGAAGTAGCCATAACTTTTAATAAAGTTTGCTTGAGAGAGGGTCTGCTTCCTAAGTACAACAACAACAACAACAACAATAATAATAATAATAATAATAATAATAATAATAATAATAATAATAATAATAATAATAATAATAATAATGAAAGAGATCCGAATCCGCGTGAATTCCGTTATCCTTTATTCAATATTCTAAGTTAACTGTGAATGTAAAATACAGCCAATTGCTGACAAGGATTAAAAATGTATTCATACAGAGCAGTGCGTTTTTTCTTTTACGTTAGTCACAAACATTTAAGTACAAAAAGATAGATTACTGACAGATGTCACTGGTACGTTATTTATTTCCGTCGGAATGTTAAACCTGACGTATTCTGATCCACAACAGAATTGCGTAACAAACTGTCTATTTTACCAAGCCCGTCTGGCGACGAAATCTACAAATGGTTTAATTTCTGATCGTTTCATTATTCATAAGGACGCTAAAAGGGCCGACGCTACACATCTGAGAGTGGCGTGGAATTTGCGTCGTAAATAATTAATGGTACTGCAAGAGAGAGAGGCTTTTTTCTTTCTTTTTTCCTCTCTCTCCCCATAGGTTTTTTTTTTTTTTTAACATCACTGTATGGTAGACAGTGGCCAATGACCAGTCATCCCGCTTTCGCTCTTTTCGCTCTTTGATGCCACGATTCGATATAGATTGGACAATCGACGCATCTCCCCATCTGGCTCAACCCTTATAATGAGATTTTACGGTATAAATCAACAAATCATTCTCTGGTTATATATGGCTGAATGCGATACCGCTTTGAGGCACTAATCCGCCAATAATTCTCCCTATGTATGTTTGTGAGGGCACTTTAAGGCTTAAGCCCAGTAGGGGGAGTAGTGCTATCAGTGTGGTGCACTGTAGGCATTACTTAAGGTATTTTGCAGCGTGCCTTCGGTCCCTAGCTGCCACCCCTTTCATTACTTTTACTGTACCTTCTTTCATATTCTCTTTCTCCCATCTTACTTTCCACACTCTCCTAACAATTGCGAGGTTTTCTTCCTGTTACACCTTTCAAACCTTTCACTCTCAATTTCCATTTCAGCGCTGAATGACTTCATAGGTCCCAGTGCTTGCATTTTAGCCTAAATAATATATCCAATTCAATTAAAGGCTTAAGTAAACCACCAATTTTTGTTTCTCTTCTACTCTCTTCTCTCTCTCTCTCTTCTCTCTCTATTTCCTCCTGGGCCACCAAGCTCGGCGGGGTGTTGGCTTCACGACGAAACTTCCTGGCAAAACCATCTTTCGAGTGTAATTTGTCAAAAAGTTTTAAGGGTCTGCATGAGTCCTCTTCACCAGTGGGCTTTTCAACCCTAGACAAGTTTCTGCTTCGGGCCATTTGGGCGCTCCTGGTTTTGCGACCCTTTCGCGTTTCGGGAGGCCAGGGGGCGGGCGGACGGATTCAGCACTCTTTGGTGGAGGAAGGAGGGAGGGGAATAGGGAATGGGAGGGGGAGGGGACTAGTTCTTCTAATAGGCTATTTAATTTCCTTAAGGCCCTCTTCTACCGGTGCTTTCCGCTTCTTATCCTTCTCAAATAAAAACTTTCTTTTTATTTTTTTATTACATCTGTTGAGAACCTGTCTTCAACCCTGCACCGTTTCTCTCTCTCTCTCTCTCTCTCTCTCTCTCTCTCTCTCTCTCTCTCTCTCCTTTATATACTTGTATACAACTACAATTTATCAATTATTACATTTCTTAGCCCTTTAGCAATTGCACGCTTTTAATTAAGTTTTTATCTTTAACAATTACCGATATGGAAGACGTGGAATAACATTACATTGCATAGGGAGGTTACACGGTACAAATGTGAATTAGAAAAACAAGGTTACACACTTGATGGCTCAGTGGTTACCTCGACTGGAATCGTTGGAGAGGTATTGAGTCGAGGGATCGAGACCTGGAGGAACCGATCCATGTTTGACTTGTGATTCCCCTTCGGTGATCATTCCTCATCGGGGATATTCCTTAAGTAGCGTGGATTGGATATTAAATGACATTTGTAGCTTAATGATTATATACATAAATCACGGTGATGTGATAAAAATCCATATCCATATATATCTATACTTATATGTAAATATACATGCGTAAATTACGTATAATATATATATATATATCTATATATATATATATATATATATATATATATATAAAATTCCCCTTCAGTTAACATATATGAAAATATATAAATTCCAAGGTAGGGCGAATTAGATATTAAAGAACATTTGCAGCTCGATGCATGTATATGAATCACGGTAATGTGATATGGCTCATATATATATATATATATATATATATATATATATATATATATATTACATATATATATATATATATATATAATATATACACACACACACACACACACATATATATACTATATATATATTATAGTATATAAATTACATACATATATAGATATATATATACAAGATAATAAATATATATATATACATATATTATATATATTACATATATGTATATATATATATATATATAATAATATATAATATTTTATTATATTATATATAGTACTATACGGAACATAAATGGTCAGTTACGTACGGACAACAGAGCTAAGCTATTTTTAATTATATAAATAACCATAACCGCCTGGATTTCGGATATTATAGATAAAATCTTCCCTCAACCAACGCTTAAGAAGGTTAAAGAGAAATTATCAACTGGGGTGGCCTAGTGAAACAACTTACCTGTGGATGGACCTCTGGTATAAATACCTCCTTTTTTGTACCATTTCCCATTTATTACCTAACTGAATAGGGAGACAGCAGTCTCTGAAAAATAGTACTTACTTTCTGTTTTGGTGTTTTTATGGGCTCCATTCAATAGATGGAATTCTGTTGTAACAGAACATTTTTACCAGTCATATATATATATATATATATATATATATATATATATATATATATATATATATATATATATCACGTCTTCTGAGTTGAGATTAGAAACCCATACCTTCTCCAGCTTGGTTACGACCACCACAGGCGACCGACTGCCAGTTGCTTATTTGCTTGAGACTCAAAACAAAGTCCTTCTTAGAAGACCGAGTCTGGTGGTCATGATACTCACCTCCCCCACGATAGAGCCAGCGTATGTAATTTTTGAACAGGATCGAGAAATTGTGTCAAGTTTCAGCTAATTGTAGTATATCTCAGCAGATGGGAACGATGAAATATGTATTATTAGTCGCCTTTGGTAATTCCCACCGATAGTAATAAAAAGAATAAAATTGCGAAGTCTTTGCTGAAAACCAGGGATGGATAGCAAGCATACAGATATTGTAACATAAAAAAATATCTCTCTATGGTAAGGATTTACGAGGAGAATATATCAGGAAACAGTGACAACCCACTATAACTTAAAATGTACTTTAATAACAATTAGTAAGGAAATTAAAGTCACAAACAGAACATTAAACAAATTACGGACGCATTACACAAAAGCAAAGACTCGCCATACAGCACTTCATCAAGACTACTCATCACTAATCACTGCAGTTTACAGTATAATACCCAAGTCACAAAGCTTTACATCAACACAACATATAATTCACTGTAACATCAAAAAGTTAGTGGCAACCAACGTTACATCACACAAGGAAACATCCAAATGGATAAACAATACATTACCATATATTCCTTAAAAACTTGATACACTATTATAATCACTTGTTTGTTGCAACTCCAACGAAAATCATCGTTTTGGGCCTTTATATACCCGGCTCACGCTAGACATTCATGGACTAAATATCATTTTTCGGTACATTATCCTTGGCGACTACTGCCTACGCCAAGCGCTACTGCCATCTGTTGTCTAGTGTACATCAATTTTCAACCTTTTCTGCAATTTTACATTCAATAAATCTATATTCCTTTACAATATATATATATATATATATATATATATGTAATATATATATATATATATATATATATATATATTATATATATATATATATGTGTGTGTGTGTGTGTGTGTGTGTGTGTGCGTGTGTGTGTGTGTGTGTGACTGGTAAGAATATTCTGTTACAACAGAATTCCATCTAATGAAAGGAGCCCATAAAAACGTAAAAACATAGAAAGTAAGTACTATTTTTCAGAGACTGCTGTCTCCCTATTCAGTTAGGTAATAAATGGAAAAAAGTACAAAAAAGGAGGTATTTATACCAGAGGTCCATCCACAGGTAAGTTCTTTCACTAGGTCACCCCAGTTGATAATTTCTCTTTAATCTTCTTAAGCGTTGGTTGAAGGAAGATTTTATCTATGATATCCGAAATCCCGGCGCCCTTTTCGATGTTCATTACCTTTCTTTGTTTAATCAAGGCCGACTCCACCATTTGGCTTTTATACCGACATTTGCTGCTATAAATTATACGTGACAAATTCCAGTTCATTCTGTGGTTATGGTTATTTATATGATTAAAAATAGCTGAGCTCTGTTGTTCATACCTAACAGACCGTTTATGTTTTCCATATATAGTACAATCCATAAGGTGGTCTACAGTTTCATTAAAGCCATCCCTTTGCACTGGACCATTTACAGTATAAATATGAGTGCAGTAATGATTTGATATTTATACAATTAGATGACATAATAACCAGTACGTCAATAACACCTATTATATGCAGAGTCGAATATCAACCATGGAACACTATTATAAAATGGTTGTCAAGTGGATATAATTATTTGCAGTTTAGACTCAAGATTTACTATAAATCTGCCACTTACCCCCATCAAACTTTATCTAATTTGTTTTGCATATTTCCATAATGGCAGTTACTGCATTCTGAGTTACAAGAACTACAGAAGCTGTATCATCTACACAATATGCTACCTAATATTTAAGGTCAGTAACCTTACCACTAGTAATGACTGGGTCGCAGATATGAAGGCGTTTTTTAGTTAAATGTCAAAGAAAACTATTGAAATGGCTTTGCCTGCCTTCAGATCTTAAAAACTACTGAGGCTAGAGGGCTGCAAATTGGTAAGTTAAGCATCCACCCTTCCATCATCAAACATGCCAAATTGTAAACATCTAGTCTCCTTGGTTTTTTTTCTTCTTAATGTAAGGTTAAAGTTACCTATGATCGTGTGTCTGATGACACCGCGACAACAGAGGCCTCCGTGGCCGGCTGAAAGTTTCATGGGCCGTGGCTGAGAATTTCATGCAGGATTATACGCCATACAGAAAACTCGAGGCGCATACACACTATAAAGAAACCACCTTTCACTTATCTAGTATGTCAAAGGCAATAAATAAATGCTACTAAAATATTGTCCGAACTACCAACATTAGGCATCTTTGTTCGTTATGATTGTTTTACACTGTTAATTTACTTCAAGAATTTAGTTATTGTTGATTCAGTACCACACTGTAGATAACATCTAATATTTTCGATGGTCTGTATTTACTTTACCTACGGTCTTATGAACTCAAGCTTAATTAGTTTGAATAGTTTTAATACAAGAGATAACCTACCTTTTACTTCTTTATAAAACAAAATTTATAATTTTCCATATTCCATTTTCCTAAAACAATTGCTAAAATCTACGGTCAAATAAAACGCTGTTTCACCACCGAAAATTAAAATAAATACGTACGCTATATTTTATTATAAGAAATAATTTTTCTGTACTGTTTAACAAGCACATTATTTGGTGTTTACATTTTAATTCTGATAAATGAATAAAAAATATCCTATCCTAAAATTCCTGTATCTTTAACTTGAACGCGAAACACATTTTTCAGACCTTTTTAGGCTTTTCCATAAAGGCTTCCCTACCACCCACAACAACAACAAGAAAGTAGTAGGGAGAGAAAACAAAAGCTGGTTTTCCCTCAGCTTACTTAGTTTGAATAGTTTAAATTCAAGTGATAACCTACGTTTTAATTGTTTATGAAACAAAATTTATAATTTTCCATGTTCCGTTTTCCTATAAAAACAAAAACTGGTTTTCTTCGTCTTTTAATTCCTATTCCTATGATAACATCTCCATGTGAAAATACAACGACCCTTCGCACATGTTCCTGTTATCTATCTCGCCATCCCTGAGAAGACGGAGACTTAACATCTGACAGGTCCTAGGGACAACATTTAGCCCTCTCCCTCTTCAGCATCAGTCACTCATATTTATGGCCTCTTTCTTTTCCCCTCGGAGACTCATTCCGGTTTCCTCTTGTTTGCTTCCCCCTTCTTTTATCTCCTTATCATTCTCGTCTCCCTCTTTTATCAAGTATCGGTTAATGATCTGAGAGGGCAATTATTACCTCTTGTCCATCTCTTATTCTCCTGTAAAACGTCTCGCTCTCCCCCCTATTTTCGTTTATAAAGAGAAAATGATGGTTTAAAAAAAGAGAGAGAGAGAAAGAGAGAGAGGAGGGGAGAAGAGGGACCACACGTACAAAGCACATTCGAATGAGGCTCTTTTGAACGGGGCCATTTAAAATGCCAATAATTGCCCGTTCATTAGCGGAATATTTCGTTTCTGGGCTCAAGGGTTTATTTTGTTCTCCGGTTATTTTTCCCCCCACGATTTTCTTCCCATTTACGAGTTGAATGGCGGAAATGTTTTACAAGGCCCTCGGAACAATTACATATAATTACTTCTCTCATTTCGGGGATCTGCTGCAGGTCGGTGCTCCACTGATGGTCTAATTAAATTCTGGGGGCGCCTCGTTTATCGAAAATAAAGCAACGCAAGAATAGAATATGCAAGTGCCGCCGTAACGAGAGAGCTTCCAGTGAAATGGAGAGTGGATGAAGGGCAGGGAGGGAAGAAGAAGAAGAAAAAGAAGGAGGAGGAGGAGGAGGAGGAGGAGGAGGAGGAGGAGGAGGAGGAGGAGGAGGCCTTTCTTCAGCACGGGGTCGTTATACAAAATGCTCTCTTTTTCTGTCTCTCCCTCTCTCTCTATCTCTCTCTAAAAAAAATAACTGCTGTTGTTACTTCTTGGTAACTTTTATTTATAAGCCGTAGATATATATATATATATATATAATATATATATATATATATATATATATATATATATAATTAATAGATATAATTTTTAATTTTTGCCTTACTGTGATCTCTCTCTGTCTCTTAGTCTCTCTCTGTCTCTCTTAGCTTATAGTTTTCTTGCCTTCATTGATGATTTTTTTGTTCCAGGGAAATTATCAAGTGAGATTCTTGATAATAACAATCTTAATCATGTTTCCTAAAGCAATTCTAACTTAACTCTCGTATTTTGGTTATTATATTTTCAAAACCAATATTCTATGCTACATATTATATACTTAAATATCATACTATGTATATATATATATAATATATATATATATATAATATATATTATATTATATATATATATACTATACTATATATTACAGTATATAATATGTAGCATAGAATATTGGTTGAAATATAATAACCAAAATACGAGAGTAAAGTTAGAATTGCTTTAGGAAACATGATTAAGATTGTTATTATCAAGAATCTCACTTGATAATTTCCCTGGAACAAAAAAATCATACATGAAGGAAGCTAAGACAGTGGTTTTCAACCTGTGGGCCATGGCGGGTTCTGAGGGGGTCCATGACACGATCATCTTTAAAATAACATTTAAAAGTGAAAAATCTAGAAATAATGAAGAGTACAAGAGTAAATTTAGTTTTTATTACAATACAAATAGACTTACTATAAATGCACGCCAGTGCTTAACTTCATAAGTAAAAAAGTGGAATTTTAGTTTTTATCAATGTTCAAAATTTATTTAGAATACTGTTAAATGCAGGCCAGTGCTTATTTTCATAAGTGAAAAAGTATTTTGTGTTATTATTACAATCCATAAAATTTAATTACGCAAACACTGAAAAGTGTTTAATTTCATAAGTGAATACATGTCCTTCGAGTTTTGATTACAACACGTATGAGTTATTAACAGTAAATAAAGGCCAACATTTTCTTCCAGTAATGAAAATGTAAACTAATGAAGTGCTCTAAAGAAATAGTTCTGTAAATGATAATGCAAAACTAATAAAAGTGTTCTAGAAAACTTCAATAAAATTCTATTATTTTTTACAGAGTTTTGAAGGGTACTGGGCCACGAGTACACAGGAATGCCAAAAATGGGCCATGGGCGCAAAAAGGTTGAAAAACACTGAGCTAAGAGATGATCGAGACGGCAAGTCCCAATCCTAAACAAGTTACGTACCACGCAACCTCGTCCTGTGGTTCCCTCATTCTTCATACCCATAATACCAGGGTCTCTGGTGACAGCGTAAAACTATACGGATAATCTTGGTGTTCCATGAGATGTACGATGTAAATACTAACAATATATAGACTAAAAAATTACTAATTAAAAATAGTAATAAATAACGAAGAATTAGTATATAAATAAAAAATGATTAATAACCATAGCATAATGGGCTTGAAAAGATCTCATTTTATTTTTTTAAACCCATTGTATGACAAAAAAAAAATTCTATTATATTAAAAACATGTTCCTCGATTGTCTCAAAATGCTTTGCTGTATATAATGATTCATAGTGGTTGCTCTTCATATGTATTTCTAGGCAGGAAACGTCATCCTTTTTTCTAGTATTCAAAACAGAACAAAGAAAGGGAGAAGGTTGGGAACGATTTTATGAGAGGCAGGGAAAACAGAGGCAGCAACAAAATTCTAAAATTCAGTGGCAGAGCAAAAAACTCACTAAACCGTGCAATCCGAGAATCACCAATTTCCACTCATAAATTTGGGAAGAGGTGGCCTGAATAGCATTAAAACCCCTCCCTGAGATGAATGGAGGGTCTCTCTTAATTAAGCCTTTCATTATACGGTAGTCTTGAACAAGCAAAATCGGATCATTATCTAAGTCACACTAGATTTCTCTACCTTAATCTAGTGATAAAATTTTGCTCCTTTAACCTTAAAAAGGATTCAAAATTTCTCAAATCTCATCACTGATGGGTGACTGGTAACGAACCTGGCGAAAAAAATAAATATATAAAATAAAAATAAATAAATAAATGAAAATAAATGAAAATAAAAATAGAACAAAAAGTTCGAAAATGTAGCTTATGGTCTGTTTTATTATAATTTAGATATATGATAACTGTTTATGTCAATCAATCATTCATTCCAAAGCAAACCATAATTACACTGTACGTGCGACAAGTTTGTACTCTAATAGCATAATTGGGACAAAGAATGCCCTCATTACATGAGTAAACGAACCATGTAATACTGTCGGAGAACCTTGTAAGGAAAGAAAAACTTTTAAATAATATTTCCTAAATTTTTTATGTGGACGCTTATATTGAAAGCTTTCGGCGCATAAGTAAGTGATACATTTATTTACAGTATCTAAATGACGTATTCTTTCCCTCTCCATAATAGGCGTTTAATAAAAAGACTTCATTCTGAGATACGTTAACTTGCAGAATGTTACCGAATAACTCGATACAACAAACTAGCCCCAAACTACTATTAACGATAACAATAAATATCTTTACCACTGCAATTTACAATAAAAAAACTCTTGATTTTAATTCATACCAAGATAACATTCATACACTTTATGCATACCTACAAATATTCCTTTGTTATTATATGATGAAATATCAATGAAAAATACAGTTTGAAACAGAAGAGTCAAAATGTTGCTGCACTTGTAAAACAACTTCCTCAGCCTGAAATCTGACTAACCCTCCTCCCCAAGGCTTTTGTACAACAAAACTGCTCTCAAGTCCACATTAAATGTCGTGCAGATAAGGGGGCCTAGCAGTAATTTGCAAACTAACTGGACTTGCCAAGCCAATAACATCGCATGTATGCAGTCAGTCAGTTCATTATAAGGTGGCGAGCTTCCAGCCTCCTTGCAATTTTACAGTACTTTCGAAGAAGAAATTATTTGATAAATTTCAACATTGTCTGGTTACTGTCAACCAGATAATCCCACTTTATTCGTCGTAACTCCTCTATTATTTTTCAGTACCATTGAAATTTTCCCTAATTAGCAGCAATCTTAATACTTTCGAAGAAGAAATTATTTAATAATTTTCAAAATTTTATGAATTTTTCAATACTAAAGAAAGTTTCCCTAATTAGCACAGGAATCCATCTCGGATCCTGTTTGACAAAGTGCCCTTCACAAAGCTGCCAGACATTCACTACCCCTGGAACCGCTATGCGCTGGTTTCCAGTGAAAATCGATTTCCTTTGCCACGACAGGCATAATAAAATCAATGCCGTTGATTCAACGCATTCCTAGATAATAAATCTGACAAATCGGCCACAGAAATTTCTACAAAATTTATTTAACGCAAGGCAAGTGTAGCTTAGGTAACGGTAACATACCTTTCCGAGTAAATGGAGTTAGAGTTTCTGAAAAAATGAAGAGAAGACTATGTCGCCGTTACAAAGGTTCCAGTTTGGTTAAAAAAAAAAAAGCAATAGTTCTGTGACGAAAATCTATAAAGTAAAACTTTCTCGATAATAAGTAAGAACACTTTTGAGTTGCAATTAAATATGCCAAATAATATAGCCAACAATTAGGTTAATAACTTTTAACTTTTTGGGGGAGGTGACAAATTCAGTGAACTGATTACTTAACCTTTCAGAAAATTCAACCAATCACATGGATGAACAGAAAGCAAAGAATGAAAGCAGTGCAGAGTCAACACTGAAAAGTTAACTGAAGAGAGTTAATTAAGCTGTTATGCACAAATTTACCAACTATGGCATTACATATATGTCATCCTTGAATTACAATAAATCAGGAAATATAAGATTAACATTGAATACTAAGAGTTAAGTAATACACACACACACACACAGAGAGAGAGAGAGAGAGAGAGAGAGAGAGAGAGAGAGAGAGAGAGAGAGAGAGCTTCCTTGACAGTTTGGAGATTCCGAAGCGCTTATTTGTAAGCCGTGACGGAGTGCTAAAAACGCATCTTAAAATTCCCTCGGCAAATTGGGAAACAGAAAACCGTGATTTGGGAACCAACAACATGTTAGAAGAAGAGATCGGCTTGGGAAACTGGGATGGCAGACCAGTTTGATAAAACACTGGATTGCACAGACAGTATTTCCAAAAGGGAAACGAATGATGTTCGTATGTAAACCAGACAGTCTATCCGGAGCGGAAAAAAATAAATGCTAGATGTGATGCAATTAAGACCGAGCATGGGGAAAAGCCTTAGGTAAATAAATACGAAATTCGCTGGTAATTTGACCTAAGGATAAGAATTCCTCTTGACGTGGCAAGGCAACGAAGTGCTTGACAAATGACTAAATGAATGAAAAAATAAAAGAAAAAGTCAGTAAATTAGGAAGGAGGTAAACTATGAGGTATAACGTCTAAGAACCCTCTTCGAAGAAGAAGAAGAAGAAGAAGAAGACGAAGAAGAAGAAGAAGAAGATGAAGAAGAAGAAGAAGAAGAAGAAAGGTGAGAAATATTACCAATTATTTAAGACTAAGAATTCTTCTAAGTAACTGTATCGTCTTCATCAGTATTGGAATTGTAACACCATAAAAACACAAAATATTTAACTAACTAATCAATCATCAATAATCAAAATGGTATTATACACTGAAAATAAAAAGCGTGTTCAATAATCTTATATATCTCAACAAACACACTAAATAACTAAAAAAAAATGATAACACAGAAAATACTAACCTTTCAATATCAGAAACCTATTAAAATGCCCATCATGTATTACGGGATATAATATTACTATTATATACCAAATAAAAAAAAATGATTATACAAATACAAAAAAAGTTACTTGTTTGCTACATTGCTTCAGCGCATTGGAAACCTATTCCCAGGAAACGGCCCAAATTTTCGGTTGCATTTCCAAATACCCGAGATATTCTCTTGCTGTCAAACAGATCCGAATTTTTATGAGTCTCGAGAGACAGGAGCTCATGAAATAATAATCTCTCGCTGTCAAGCCAAAATCCGCTATTGCAAACTAATTAGGGGATCAGAAAGAGAGAGAGAGAGAGAGAGAGAGAGAGAGAGAGAGAGAGAGAGAGAGAGAGATTTCGCTGTAACAGAACTATCTACGACTTACCCGTGACTACCCAGAGTAACAAAGAAGACTATGAGAGAGAGAGAGAGAGAGAGAGAGAGAGAGAGAGAGAGGTAATGGAATATAAAATCTAGGCTAAAGACCAAGCATTGGGACCTATGAGGTCATTCAGTGCTGAAAGGTATATTGACAGTTAAAAGGTTTTAAAGGTTTAACGAGTGGAGAAATCGTAGCAGTTGCACTAAGAAACAATTGTTAGGAGAAGATGGAGATTAAGATGGAAGAAAAAGAATATGAACGGAGGTACAGTACAAGGAATGAAAGGGTTACAACTAAGGGCCGAAGGGACGTTGCAAAGAACCTTAAGTAATGCCTACACAGTGCACCGAGAGAGAGAGAGAGAGAGAGAGAGAGAGAGAGAGAGAGAGAGAGAGAGAGAGAGAGAGAATAACCATCAATCCAGTGAGATCTTAGGTCCTGAGAGGCTTATTTTTCTTTAAAAAAAAAAAAAAAGACAAACCACCTGCAAAACAGACCGACAAATAAAATATAACTGAAATAACCTGTGCTAGAAAACAAAATATAACTGAACTAATACGTGATACAAAACAAAATATAACTGAAATAACCTGCGCTAGAAAACAAAATATAACTGAACTAACACGTGATACAAAACAAAATATAACTGAAATAACCTGTGATACAAAACAAAATATGACGTTAAGTAACCTGTGATACAAATACAACATAGAGTCTCATACTGACTTCTGAAATATCACTAGAAATTCTCTGAATCTGATAATGAGCTTATCTCCTCTAGACCCTCGAGGGATAACTCAATAGATTAAGAGATTCAGGTCACAGAATGTTAAAAAAGTTGTGGATACTAAAATGTCACAGTTTAGGGTTAAGAATTATATGACTTGACTTTGTGTATTCACTCACTAATGTACACACACACACCCACACACTATTATATATATATATATATATATATATATATATATATATATATATATATATATATATATATATATATTCTTTGGAAGCCTGAATTTCAAGTCAATGGCCTCTGTGTGCTTGTTCCATGTGAATAGATTTCATCTACCGAAATAATAATAATAATAATGGTAATATATAAATCTCTAAAACATCTTTAAATTCACACCAGAATGGCTCCCGTGATGCGGAATCTGCAGAGAACCATCTCCCTGAAAACGTTTATATCTATCTCTGTGTAGGTTAAATTTATGCAAGTTAGTTATTTATCAACTCGTGTTCAGATATTACAATTATTTTACTATTTTAATCTTATTTTATAATGTCATTTTCTCGGTGATTTCCGTTTTTGACGTGAGTGTTCTCTTTTAGAGTAAGGTTGCCAGTCAGATTTTTTTTATGGTTTGTATGGTGTTTTTACGTTGCATGGAACCAGTGGTTATTCAGAAACGGGACCAACGACTTTACGTGACTTCCGAAGCACGTCGAGAGTGAATTCCTATCACCAGAAATACACGTCTCTAACTCCTTAATGGGATGGTCGAGAATCGAACTCGCGACCACCGAGGTGACAGGCCAAGACCGATCACCCCACTGAAGTGCTCAGATACTTTTATGGCTGCCGTGAATACCGCGTATTTCTCGCTTTTAATGATACAAGATCCGCTAGCTTCTCCTCTTCGAGTGAATTTTCTCAAGGTTTCCGGATTTCGTTAACTTCTTACTCTTTATGGACGACGATATGTAGACTTTTTTTGTTATAATGTTGGTAAACCATCTCTTTCGGAGCTAGGTATGATAGCTTCCTTATGTTTAGATCTCTCTAAAACAAAACTATTGACATGGCTTTTTAAAGTCCGTCCGGCCGCAACCACCATCCAATCATCAAACATTTCGTCATTAGCATTTTATATCTCATCTATGACAAAAGACAGATTACTTACGATGAATTTAACTGGGTATGAAATAAACAAGTAAAAAATGCGCCGAAGAAATCGAGTTTTCTATGCAGCGTGTAATGCTGTATGAAACTCTCAGCCACGGCCCATGAACCTCTCAACTTCGGCCCATGAATTTTTCAGCCACGGACCGCTGGTGGCCTGTGTTGTTGGCAATTATAGCAGAGCCAGATGTACGATCATGGCTAACTTTAACCTTAAATCAAATAAATACTGAGGCTAGAGTGGAGGGTAGATTATCAACATAAAAAAGTGCGGACGGACAGACAAAGCCATCTCAGTAGTTATCCTTTACAGAAAACTAATAGGGAGACAAAAAACTATTTGTTTGGTGTCTGGTGAAAATGCTTCATTTTGGAGGTTTTCGGAATTTTTTGAGGACTGCTCATGACAAGCTGGAAATTCCAAAGTAAATGTTAATGTTCAAAATTAGTCTGGTTACTGCAGTCTTGACGATCCGAATTAAGAAGTATGTTGATAGTTTTTCTACAAACTATTTTGTTTAGGTAGACAACAAGCGAACATAATACAAAAATTACTGCTTGGCAAACACGAATATAATGCGATATATATACATATATTTAATATATCTTATATATTAAATATAGTATATTATTATAAGACATGAAATTCTATTACATACTAAATTATATATATATGGTTAATCTATATATAAATATAACCATAATAATATAATATTAATATTCTATTAAAATACTATATTATAAGTATATATTAATATTTATATAATTTAGTTTACATACATAACCATACCATTATAATAATATATATATATATCTATATATATGTATAATAACATATACATCAATATATGCAAATATATATATAAATATTTATATATATATATATATAATAGTATATATTACATACATACCATACATATATATTAATTATATATATATAGATATAATATATATAATTTACATACATACATACATATATATATATATAATATATATATAATATATATATATATATATTTATCTATATATATATATATATATATATATATATGTGTGTGTGTGTGTGTGTGCGTGTGTGAGTGTGTGTGTGTTTCTGTCAGTGTATGTGTGTGTGTGTGTGCTTTGTATCACTTCTGGGGAAGAAGTACATTATCTGGGGACCACAGCCTGGCAAAAACCATCGATGGGCCATTTCCTAGTAAGCCGAAGAGCCGAGGAAATGAACAGACATAAAAAGGGAAGGTCGTAAAGTTTGCAGACTGCCTGGGACACATCAAAATCTTAGCAATACGGTAGTACCAAATTTCGCGCTGGTCAAACCACAAAGGCCACCCAAGAAAAGGGGATAAGTCTTATGCAACGAAGTTTGATTCACACTACAAAATGGATAAATTAAGATATGAATGAATGAATGAATGAATGCTCGAGTAAGCAACCAAAAACTGCATTGCACCAAAGGGACACAATCGAAACAATTTCAAGTGTATTTAGCCATTAATTTTGGAACCTTCTCAATCAAAAGCGATCGTTTTGCATAAATTGAAATTTGGATCTATAAGCTATCAGACTTTCTGATCAACATGTAATTAACACTGTTTCCCTTAATGATTTCAAAACTCTATTGCGAACGGTAGACATAATAATAAATGGCTTGGCATGAATAACTGAAAATGGTGTCATTCCAAACTGACAGCAAGAATGAAGTACGTTAGTGTCTCTCCAAGAAATACAATCATGTTCCAGAGGGAGGGTTCTCTATGTAACCGCTCTAGGAAAGGCGATCACCATTTCTAAAGACTCAGACCTCTCACCAGTCACGCTATGTACACAGGAAGGAAGAAACCAGCATATTTTTCAATAATCTGCTGCTCATTTGCTGATCAAGAACTGTTATAAAGAACCACTATAACTGCATTCAATCACACACACAAAAAAGTTCAGTATATCTTAGTTTAACCAGACCACTGAGCTGATTAACAGCTCTCCTTGGGCTGGCCCACGGTCCAGATAGACTGTGGGCTGGCCCGAAGGATTAGATATTTTTACGTGGCTAGGAACCAATTGGTTACCTAGCAACGGGACCTACAGTTTATTGTGGAATCCGAACCACATTATATCGAGAAATTCATTTCTATCACCAGAAATAAATCCCTCTGATTCCGCGTTGGCCGAGCCGAGAATGGAACTTTGGACCACCGGATTGGTAGACGAGCGCGAAAACCACTCGTCCAACGAGGAACTGCAATCTTCCACTATATTAACAGGCTGCAACACAGGCAGCCCTCTACTACAGAGGCAAGAAAACATGCAGTGGTGTATGGAAAGCTAATGATGATGTCACAAAATATGCTTTCTGTTATTTAGCAGAGATACCACCCGGGTTATTGTGCCATGAATTTCACAATGAAGACTTAATTTTGGCAGTAGCCAATACATTTTAAAAAGTGCAAGGAATGGTGTATAGTCAAATTAAAACGTAAAACATAAATCAGAAAAAAATGAATGGCAGTTCATGAAAAACTTTAAATAAACGTGAATTAAACCAAAGAAACAGTTGTCCTGGGGTACCTAAAGAGCCTTGATCAGAATTGAAGTTTAAATTGTCTTGAAATAAAAAATTCTAAGAGAATGATAAACTTATGAGACTGGAAAGAGTGACATCGTGGCAACTCGGAAACAGGAGATGGATACTCTTGCTCAGTGGACTGGGCGAAACACACTAAGCCAGGAGGCAAAAGCAATAGAGAATAGATCTGTGGCCCACAAAAGGATATAAAGCATATAGAAGATGGCGAAGCAATAAGTGTGGTGGAGTCGAAATCATAATTGGATTGAGGTAACCACCACTTCACGCAATTTTGTTTAAGGTTGGTCCTAGGGTGCTGCTAGTGTGTCCAGGTAAGAGGTTAAGATTTTAACTACGACAAAACAAAAGATATGGCGCATATCACATAAAATATCACCATCTTAGTAAATATATGAAAATAAAAACACTATGTAGCGTTCGGACAGCATTAGATTATACATTTATAGACGCTGTGAAATCTAAAACTCGAAGTGGACGGTAATACAAACTACTCAAATACGACTAATTGTATCCAACTTTTAAGGAGACTTGACCCAAATAGTTTTTTAAGTTGCTGTACAGGAAATGAACTTTTTTTTGAGTTGTTCATCGCTAAGCTAAAATAGTTATCGGTGCCAACAAATCCACTGAAACTGGCCTAAATTATGGATTAATCATCTGTTAAAATTAACATCCTATAGATAATCTGAAACATAAACAGCTCTCTAATGATTACAATAAAAATGTAAAAGTTTCTGAAACAGGGCTTTCTCGAATTCTCCGAAATTTGGTCAAATACAAGCGATCCAACGAATTTACAACCTGATGCAATATCCATGACATAAATACTTGCATCAACAAAAATGTTCACCTTATTCAATGGATTCATGACGCGGATTCCTACGTCTGATGTAATAAAAGCCCACCCCTCTTGCAAATATGCAAGCCCTACGCTAAGTCATATAATGACTATTCGGACAATACATTCCTGCATTTTTTTTTTTACTTGGCCAGCCGCCGTTTTCTGTTCCAGGTACCTGTATCATTTCAGGCAAGTATTTAACTCAACCAGAAGAAAGCTACTGGACACCTAAAGTGCATCTGTTTTAGCACAAGCATAATTACAGGTATAATTAACAAAAAGTAATTATAGTCTCATCAGCACTAGCAGAAACAGGAGTGTCATAAAATACAATTAAATCACCACTGCTACAAACATTAATCTTTCTCTAGTTTGTCATGAAAATGATTTCAAAGTGAAATAATACGCATGATGACTGCGCTTTTTGAATGAAGACAGTAAAAGGTCATGGGATAAGGCAGCTAAATAACAATGTCTCTTATCGACATTATATATGTATCCTCACTGGTCAACTAATCGAAATTTTGGAGTCCGGTTATTTGACACGTTTCTCACAAAAAACTGATATCCACGAAATAGCAGGAAATAAAAATGAAAGATCATTTAAACGAAAAACTCAAAGTGGCATAAAAAGAAATGAGAAAGATCCGATATCAACAATGTCCGCGCGCTTCCTACCTCCAGATTAATTTAAAAAGAGAATAAGCATGATTAATGCTGGGGAATACAGATTAAACGTGCCAAAGAAACATAATATCTGTAACACACTAGAATAAGTCATAAGATTTTGCAGTTTAAGTGATTAATCGCATCAAATGAGCGCACTGGAAAAGTTGTTTCTAGTCAGAATAAGACGGCTGACTCATTCAATGCAGAGCAGAGCTTGGTTAAATGATGGGAGCAACAGAACTTATGAAATCGCAAAATCAAGTAAACAAAGAAGGAGATAAATGATGCTTACATATTTTTCCTAACACAACACAGCCTATGGGATCCATGTGCCCTCTGTGTTCCGTACTTATTTTGACGGATGGTTCGATGTTATGAAGTCGCTCCACTTAGAGAAAAAACGTTGACAAAAAATTAACAAATGAATGACATAAACATTATTAGTTCAGAGACAGTGAGAGATATTGGGATACAAAATAACATTCACAAAAATTCAGATAGCTGAAATATGTCTATCGTCTCTTAGTCTATTTGTTAATAAATATAAGATATACAACAAACGTTAAAAAATCATTACTATAACAACTCGGTTTGTACAGTGGCAGTAAACTTGAACGAACGAAATCTTCTGACAAAATAGCTCTTAAAACAAAGATTCTCGGTACCCATCTTGATCACCCATCATGATCATTGCTGCGCGCATGAGGCTCCCAAGCACTGCAGCAAGCTATAAACAAGCACCAGCAAATTGTCTGTGGAACTAAAGTCACCATAGCATTTAGTTTCCAGTGGTGGCCACCCATCTGATTACTGACCGCACCTAAGTTGCTAACTAAACACGTGGGATCTGATCCACTATTGTAAGTGTGTGCATGTAAGTGTTGTAAGAGTGGGTGATTCAAGTTCACAGTAAAGCCTGCCATTCCCTGTTTAAATCCAGTAACAACGTAAGCGAATCTTACTTTTACTCAGCATGTGCTTTAAATACATAATTAAGGGGGTTGAAAAATGTATAGTTTTGAATTTTCTTTATTTACCATTGCTCCCTTCACAACAATTACCTTAGTTACACGATTTAAATAATACAAAGTCACTGTTGATTCAGAGGGTTTAAATCATTATGAATTTGGCTTGCGTGTCTTTTAAAATTTGGAACTGCAGCAACTCACACATAGATGAGAAGATTTAGTCATTATTAATTACTCTATTCTCAAGGCCATTTGTTTCACATTACAGACACGGCTCCACTGTGATTATTCTCATGGAAAATGCATGTCATTCGCTGTAGCAGTACAGTGTAAATGAATTAAACTGTACTCTTTTAGACCACACCCTGCGGTACTAGTTGACATTGTGTGAACGTTAACAAAGTTTAATGATGAGTTTATGAGATATAGATAATCTAAGAGTTGTTTTATATTTCATTTAAAAGTTTGGCGTTTTTCTTTTCACTAGATATTTCAAGCGTTACTGAGGTCGAGGATTATGACAAGATTCCAAACTTACACAACAGGGGAAAATTCCTCTTATTAATATCTATTTGAATCTTTTCATAACACCAGTAAATAATGAGCACTGTGAATCCTTATGTGTACAATGACGCAAAATGATTTCACAATACCAGTAAATAACGAGCACTGTAAATCCTTATGTTTACAGCGACACAAACGAAGATTAAACCTACTGAACATAAAAATATTCAAATTAATTACTGCCTGTCGATTACAATCTTAATAAAATAAAATCACAGATGAAATCTGATTTAAATTAGCGTAAAAAATATGAATGGGAAAACAGTGAATTTAAAATGAATGTGCAGGTGAAGTCGCATTTCTAGACCTAATGTTTTAAGTAAGAAGCTTTGAAAGTAAGATACATTCACATATTTTTCTAATTGAACGAAGTTTTATCAAGCATGTGTCAATTGCCTTTAAAGTAATTTCCATTCAGAAATTACCTGAGTTCTATTCTGCCTCAATTCTAGAGCTGAAGACTAGTAACATTAAGGTTACCGGGTAGGGGGGTGAGGTGAGGGGCTGGGGTGGCAAAATGCAAGAGTAGCCTCATTCAGTATTATAATGTAAGAGCTTGATGACGCCCGCTACGCTGCGCTGGAACCCAGCTCTGCCTGTCATGTCTCCCTAAACCTCCCGATCCCCTATCCCCTACTTACCCCACCCCAGATAGGTTTGTCTGAGGAGGGTGGATGTGTCATGTCTCCCCTACCTAACCTCCCCCGATCTGGGCGGACAAATAAGAAAGATCCACTCGTATTTTATCATTATCGAAGACAGCTAAGGGAAATGATTGCTCTAAGTTGGGTGTGTAGAGACCAAGGGCCCACACTAGGTCTCTTACTCCCTTCAACACCTTACGACCCTTATGGACCACTATTAAGCACAAGCCCGAACTGCCATAGGCCGACTTCATCTGAACCAACGGAAAAATGCTTGACGAAAATGAATCTACATTCATATACTTTTGCTCGCCATTATCCTGACAGTTGATCTGACAGAAGCGTCTTCGTCAGGAGGCTCTTCTTAAGATGAAGCTCCTGCAGCAAGTTGCCCACGGCAGTATTTACGATTCCTTGTAGCGTCCGGGCAATACTTCATAACTTTTACTTTCTATCTGTATCCTCTAGCCAAGTGGTTCTCAATCTTTTTTTTGGCCTATGCACACTTTCGCCACATGTTAGAATGTTATTCACCCACCCCCTCTCCCCTTATCAAATTGTCTGCCTCAAAAGGTGCAGTCCAAATAATATGCGTATAATACTAAAAATCCTTGGTCACAATTCCCCTTCCCCCCACCACCATTCCCCCGCCGCCCATGAAACTCATAAATTCTTCCCCAGGAGGAATTCCCCCGATTGAGAACCGATGCTAGCCTCTCCCCACAAGCTGTTCAATTTCTTTAACTCTACCTTGCTCTACTTTCTATATACCTAAAGATCATTCTGGACAGCCTAAAGGGCTTGCAATGTGAGCTCAAAGGCTTCACTGTAATTTTCATAATGATAATGATAATTATCAAAATAATCTAGGAAAGAATAGCCATTGTAGGTACAAATACCACTTTTTGCAGTACTCATTGTGGAATAATTTGACATTTAGTACAGTCTAAATTAAAATGGGAACTTAAATACTACTTTGCAAATCTGCATATCTCCACCAGATGAGTTTTCTCTGTACAATTTTCAAGTATATCAATATATTATTCTCTCACTAAAGGGAGTACCAGTTGACAACGCCAGTTTTAAGAAGAGAAACGTATGAAAGCTCATATTCAGAATATATATAAAGCAGAAAAAAAGCTTAACGAAATCGGTATTATTTCGAATAAGGTGAAAAAATTAGATTCCTTCCAACGGATCCGACAACGTTGATGGCTTGATTTTTTGGGCTAAGGGCACTGAAGCTTTCAAATTACGCATTTTAAATAACAATTCCTGAAGCACTGGAGATAGACACCTCAATATATGTTGTATGTATATAAATAAAGATAAATGCCACGAAGGAAAAATAAACGAAGGAGTCTGTGCGTTTATTTTTCCTTCGTGGCATTTATCTTTGTTTATGGAATTATCACGTTCCTAACTTTCGTGATTCAGTTATACATGTATGTATATATGTATATATATATAATAATATATATATATATTAATATATATACATATATATATATATATATATATATATAATATATATATATATACACACACACACACGCACACACACACACACACACACATATATATATATATATATATATATATATATATATATATATATATACCCATTAAGCTACAAATATCCTTTAATATCTTATTCGCTCTACCTCGGAATTAATATATTTTATATTTGTTAACTGAAGGGGAATATTTTATGAAGGTAGAGCGAATTAAATATTAGAGGACATTTGTAGCTTATTGCGTATATATGAATTACGTTGACGTGATTAGACTGTATATATAATATGTATATGCATATATACACTATATATAATATATATATATATATATATATATATATATATTATATATAATATACGTATATACTGAAAAGTGTTCAGTAAAACCTCAAGGAAGATATAAAAACAAACACACATGACCTTCGCTGTACTGTCGTAACCGTTCGATGATGACTCTCGATCTAATTCCACCCTTTCATAAGGAACGGGGAGAATATAAAAGATATACCGTACTACACGTTTTCTTTGTTTCCCCTTTCGGTCTTCCCCTCCTGGAGCAACATCCCCCACAACCCCTCACTCTACATTTTTTCTTCTTACATCCCACAGCACTCCCGAGATTATTGTGAGAAGTTAAATAACAGAGAGAGAGAGAGAGAGAGAGAGAGAGAGAGAGAGAGAGAGAGAGAGAGAGAGAGAGAAAGGGGAGGTTAGAGTTACTTCTACTAAGGGACATCCAAGGTCCTCTCAAGAGCCGTAATTAACGACCAAGTATTTTAAAAAATCGAGAGTCACGTTTCAGTCCCTTGGGGTCTGTTTTCTCAAGCGCCCTCGGTCGGGGAAAATGTTTTGACGGAACGGTTCACTTCGGACTGATTATGAAAAATTGTATCTTGGGTCTACAAGTAAGCAACATCATTAAAAAACTTTTTTTTTTCCCGTTTGGATGACATGTACTAGGGGCACACCAAATTAAGATACCGCGTTACTAAGTAGTCGCAAAAATATTGCAGTCGAGGTTGTAACACTAAGGCTAAAGAGAACGTCACCAAAAGAACAATTACAGCAGCTTCAAGCAATAATAGAGACGAATGGTGTAACAAGGGCACATGTACTATTAGTTCTTCGGCTCATCCTTTTTTTTTTTCTCCTCCCGAGGTCCAAGCACTTACTTCGTCCTTCGTCCGAAATCCTCCCACTTGTCCTCGAGTCTTCAGAGGGATTTCCTTCCCTTCCCTTCCCCTGGCTCCGTCTGTTACCCCACCTCGAAAGCCTCTTGTGCCCCCTCTCTAAGGCTAATTGTATTCGGTCTCGAGAGCTTGTAAGTCTCCAGGAGAGACAGCAGAGTCTTTGCGTCAATACGAGAGACGGAGTTTTTCCGAGAACCGCCTATCACCTCCGAATACAGGTAGGCGGAGGAGGAAGGCAGGCAGGGGCGCCGCGCAACCGCTCCTTCGACGTTCAAGGGAAGCGAAGGCAAGGGAAGTATGGATATGGGTTGGGTGGGAATGCAAGCAGAGGAATAATGGGGAGACTTCACTGCACAGAAATGCGCTTAGCGCCATTCATTTCGGTCTCCGGCACAAAAGACCATGGCGGCACAATGCCCACTGATGAAAAATAGGAAAAATAATAAAAGGGAGACCTTTAAGACAATGCGCGTAACCTGTAGCCCTACTTCGGAGAGGAAATGAGGGAATGGGATGCGAGGGGAGCGACACAGAGAGATAGGGAAAAATGTAGCTGAGAGAAGGGGAAGGAAGAAGAGACGAGAGAGAGAGAGAGAGAGAGAGAGAGAGAGAGAGAGAGAGAGAGAGGCCCTCAAGGCCAAGAGAAAGGAAGGGGAGATGATGGTGCTTACTGGACGAAACAATAGGTCACTTGCAGACTCCAACCCTCTCTCTAATATGACCGCTCTATCCTCCTACCCTCATCCTCTCCCCCCCTACCCCCCTCACCCCTAGACCCCCGTCGTCCTTTTACTGTCAGCGTGCCTAACCCCCACCCCTTCCCCTCATCACTGATTCACTTTATTTTGAGTTTGGTGCTTTCCCTTGCAGCCTGAGGGAACGGCCCGTGCTTGGCTGCATAAAAAGTTCTTTGCTCCATTTTTCCCCCTGCTGGCTACCGGCTTCCTCTTTTCTTTCCTTTCTTCCCGTTTTCTTTCTCATCAAAAGGCAAACTAATTAATTCTCAGTACGAGTATTTTTCAAGTCACATGCTCTGGTTACTATGAGTCATTAGAGGAAGTTTGTAACGAGGAAAGAATACGTAATTATGGAAAATGAAAATCTCCACGAAGACGATAAAACTCGTGATAGTCTGCCTCACAGGCAAAACGAAAACGGCTTTAATCCTGGTGTTGTTGTGGTTAGTTTTAAATTACCTACATTTTTGTGACAATTATTCTCACGATCATGGCAAGCGTTAGCTGTCGAGCTATGAATGTCATGAGTATAATCATGATATACAATTTCATCCCTTCTGCAATGCAAATTAAATCCTTTAATTAAAACGAATTCGACAATGCAAGGTTATCAGCTGCATATCGGTGGTGGCCTGTGTTGTTCTATCAGACACACAATCATGGGTAATTTTAACCTAAAACAACAACTAATAAGGTCAGAGGGCTTCAATTTGGTATGTTTGATGATTGAAGGGTGAATGATCAACGTATCAATTTGCAGCCCTCTAGCCTCAACAGATTTTAAGATCTGAGGACGAACAGAAAAAGTGCGGACGGACAGACGAAGCCATCTCAATAGTTTTCTTTGACAGAAAGCTAAAAAGCAGCACTTAGTAACAAATTTTACTTAGTACTTAGCAATAAACTTTAATTATATTTATTAATGTTCTCAGTAAAACTAATTATTGTTCATGAACCCTTTATTAATGTAACAGAACTTGATAAAAACCGAAAACTGTAAAGATAATGATCTAAATTATTTCAAAAGACGAGTTTCAGAAAACAAATAACATTAACGCGCTTCATAATACTATAAAAAAAATTTCTTATTTAAAGGGTAAGAGGGTAGCTGAATGAGTTAATAGACTGAGTGAAGTACTCAGGGTTGGTTTGTTTTTAATATTTCATTATCAACTTGGATAACCTGTATATCATTAACAAAAGATAACACCCGCCTTTCTTTTTTTTCCTTTTTTTTTAAGAAATTAGGCAAACCAAAAACAAAACGGAAAGGGAAATAACCCCAAAGAAAACGGCAGCCTTTTTATATATATATATATATATATATATATATATATATATATATATATATATATATATATATATATATATATATATTATAAATGTATTCCTTAAGAGCAATTACTTTAATGTCATCAATGAGTTACTTGCAGGAATCTTCATAACGTTAGTTTTTTTTTTTTTCTTTTTATTTACCCCTCTTAATGTTTCAATTTCTGTTGAAAGATACTCAGACTTCTTTCTTCCATTTGTTGTTTTTTTTCGTCACGAAAGCGCTTCACCACTCTGTGGCATTTTCAAGCAACTACCATAGTTACCTCAACTTGTGGCATAGGTATTGGCGAGATATTCATTCAATCCCACGCAGGAAAGGACGAGAAACCTGTATTTGTTTGTAAGTGAGGGAGGGGAGTGGGGGTTGGAATGGAGTAAAAGGAGTTTGTAGAAAAAAAAATTAACAGCTTCGCTTTTTGATGGGCCGGGGGAAGGAGATCCCTTTAAGACTTGTTTTTAAATCCCACAGAACGACAACACTACTAAACTTCTTAGGTGTATAAATAGACTCCGTCTAAACTTCCGTAACTAATCCTGGATACGACACACACACACACACACACACTCACACACACACACACACACACACACACACACAGAATGTCACAACATAATTCACGGCTTGAAACATAAGTAAACAATCCCGATAGCTGGCAATTAATCTCTTTTTCTATTTTAAATTTCAGTATTCCAGACAATGACGAATACCGATTATTTAAGTTATAATGAAATCAATGTAAACTGCCACAATCGTGCGAAGATTTATACAACCATCCTTTACCAAACATCCACAATCTCGAAATTATAAATTCATATCAGAAATTGACACCTTTACTTAATGATGCTGAACTGTTCAAGACTGGCCGCTTCCAACATTACAATTTAATTACCACATTTCTATAGCTAATTTAAAACTCGGTCAGGTCAGTACTTGGATGGGTGACCATAGGTGAGTTTCGACGTCATTAGCTCTTATCCACATCCTCAGTAGCAATGGGCATGGGCTAACCAACTTACAGCGCATTTTAGCCAACCCGTAAAGAAGTGGTAAGTCATAATAATGCTTTAAATGCAAAATTTTTATTCAATGACAAAACACATAATGATTCTCATTACTGATAATCGCCTCAGTGGCGTGGTCGGTTTGGTCTTGGCCTGCCACCTCGGCAGCCGCGAGTTCGATTCTCGGGCATTCCATTGAGGCGTCAGAGATGTGTATTTCTGGTGTTAGAAGTTCACTCTCGACGTGGTTCGGAAGTCCCGTAAAGCCGTTGGTCCCGTTGCTGAATAACCACTGGTTCCATGCAAAGTAAAAACACCAAACAAACTAACTGATAAGAAATCTTTTGGAAAAAGGAAATTTGGAATTAATAAAACAATAGAAATTGAAGACTTTAAACAACTTGTTAATAACTGTTAAGGTGCAAGAATAAAAAAAAAAAAAGACATCACTCATTCAACAACGCCATTAAAAGCCTTTGACCTATATGAATTTGGAAATACATTACTATATTTCATACAATGCAAATACATTCATTATGCCGACTATAAAACAATGCATTGCCCTTCAACAGGACCAGAATAAATAAATGCTCTTCAGTTGCATCAAGGTGAACGTGACGGGCAGAAAATTGCCCTCTTTTGACCAAAGTCTGAAAAAAAAGGAAAAAGAACGATGAAAGGTGGAGCTTCTTCTCATCCTTACCATCTTAAGGTAATGGATTTCTGGGATTGGGGATTCGGAAAATTATAAATGGAGGTCATGGATCAATGAGAGATGTAATGGTTCAGAAAACCTGCAAAGCCACTTTTGTGTTTCAAGTCTACACAAAGTTCAAGAAAAGTACAAAATTACTTGAGTACTCTATACATACATACATACATACATATACATACATACATCATACATACATATACTACATATACATACATATACATACATGTGTGTGTATATGTATATATATATATATTATATATATATATATATATATATATATATATATATATATATATGTATGTGTGTAATTGTAATAACCACAATGCCCTCTTAACTTCTCGAATTCTTCGCGATTTTTGTTATTCTATTTATTTATTTATTTATGGTTTTGGAGGATACGCTCGTCGCTACAAAGCCTTCGGTCCAAGTGCAAGAAATCTGAAGCAAATATGATGTCTGGTGGCGAGAAACGAAACCGCCTCCCATAATCACAACGAGGTCACGTTGCCGACCTGACCACTTGGATCTAAGGTTTTGTAGTGACAAGTGTATAAAAAAAGCGAAGAATTCGAGAATTTAAGAGGACATTGCGGCTATTACAATTATACAGTACGGGTAAAAAGTGACAAGTAGTATATATATGATATATACATATATATATATATATATATATATATATATATATATATATATATATATATATTATAATATCAATATATATATATATCAATGAATTTTACACACACACGCATACACACACACATATATATACACATATGAGGAAGAGAGAGTGAGAGAAATTATTCCCTAAATCATCAATGGATAGCCTGCATGTACGGGCATTCATCTGAGCAGTGTTGTATTGCTTTCAAAAGCCCCGCTATTCGAAACGCTAAGATCAATAGTAAAATGTCAGTCAGATTTCCAACGTATGATTAATGCAAAGGGCGGAGTTGTCAACATGAGAGTAGTTGAAAATGGAATGGGAGATATTTACTTCTTTTCGGAGGCGTCTGTTTTTTTTTTTTTTTTTTTTTTTTGAACCAACTGAAATTACACATATTTTTTGTTTAACTCCTCTAATTCTAATGATTTAGTATGTCTAGTCAGAAATGAATGTTAAATTAGGAGATGCCAGTTATACGTTAGATTCTCACCGTAAGAGCACAAAATCATTTTCGATCATAATTATCAATCTGAAAATAAGCAACATTAACATTTCATGTAATTGGACAAAGCTAACAAGCTTCCGGTTTATGAGTCAATTCAGTATTCTTGTATATCCACAAATATATTTTCTATTTAATTCATGCTGATTAATACGAGCTATAATCTTTGCTACTCTAAAAAAATAAAAAAACTTATAAGCATTTCAATAATTTTGCAGATCTAACTGAATGCAGGTAACAATCACCATCGCCTCACCACAGTGGCACAAAGACCCTCTGAAATTCGACACTCACTTGGTTCCTGTAATTTATCTTTCACAGATATCCACTCATTCCTATCCTCCCTTCTCATAGTCCGCATCCAACTCTTCTTGTGCCCACAGAAGTCCAGCTGATCCTGCTCCGTACTCTTCTCTCTAGATTTGTGCAGAAGGACTGTTCAAGGCATTTCCATTCCATTTTCATCGTCATAAAGTTCTGTTGTCATATCAATTAAATCCTTTAGATCGTGTTTCACTGTCACACCACGATCCACGTCCGTACTAGGCTTATGTACAATCTTACTTCCGTACGCCATTTTAATCTATTTTCTTTCTAAATCTTATTCAGCCTGTACACTGATTTGATACTCTACTGTGGATATCAGAGCTAGAGGATTAGGTAACGTTATAATAAATTGAGAATACAAGAACTCTCATTGTTCTAAGTGCACAGTGTACTCACATACACATGCATACATACATACACAAATACATACACACACACACACACACACACACACATATATATATATATATATATATATATATATATATATATATATATATATATATATATATATATGACAACGATCAGAGGAATGGCATCCCACCATACTTATGTAGCCCAAGCATCTGAACTTGAATAAGAGGATGAAGTGAGCTCTAACCCCGAAGGAAGAGACAAGCTCTCCTCCTGAAATATAGTAAATCAAAGGAAAAGTAGTAAAAATTGGGTAATTATAGGATTGTTGATTTCCGCGGACTGAAAATGGGGACAAGACGACGTGGCTGATGTAACAAGTCCATTGAAAATCCAAAAAATATCAATGAAAAAGGCAACAGGCGCCGTTCATATGAATAGGGCGATTGATTCATTCATTGATTGGTTGATACGGAAAAATGGCTTCATCAATGCTGTGAACTATTAGTCTGACGTTAAAAGATTTTAAGATTTTTTTTTCTTGAAACAGGGTTAGGGTCACTGATGTAACATACTGTCTTCTTTAATTCCTGTTATCTGGGAGAAAATCAAAAGCAAAAGCATCACAAATATCACAATAATATTCCAAAAAAGAATAAATAAAACCAAAAAATTCTTAAATAGTTAGGAAAGAATTGACAGATAAAATAAAATTCCTTAGTATAGGAATAAGCAATCTGAAGATCCTGCAACATCCAGGTTATTGACAAAGTGAATTGCAGCATTCCTGAGTCACAGGTTCCAATACTACAGAAACGTTTACAATAATCGCAGTCGATCCCTAATTCCTCATTTTGTATACCATAAATTTTTCTGGCATACATCAAATCTGTTGAAGGAAATGAAACGATATAAAAAAGGACAAAATGAAATGCTGATGTTACACAAGTCAAAACAGGTTAGAGACAGGAATCAAAGATGCAAAAAGAATGAGTGGGAATGGTTTCATTAAGAGAGAAAAGTTAGATACCGAGAAAGTATCATACTAAAATTGAAAGTATAAAGGTACAGCATTAACAATTATACTATCCCAGAAACTCCACTGGAACCAGTAGAGGACGTCCTCACTGGGGAAAAGAACAAGCAGAAAACCAACGTAGTTGAAAAATAAGGTAGTGAAGCACATCTCATCTGAAAGCATGAAAAGCGTCGAAAACTGATTTTCAGCAGCGTTAGGAATCCAACCTAACTTCATACCCAGTGTAAAATGTGTCTACCTGATGCCTATTTCACTTCATAGGCCGGCAACAGAATCACCGGAAAGCTTTATCAACCGTTGCTCCCCACGCGACGACCCTCACCCTCCTTCCCAACGACAACAACAGCAACAACAGAACAAACCACACAATCCCTTTCCTCCGTGAGCTTCTACACCACTGAAGCTATTGATGATCCAGCAAGGTAGTTGAGGGGGGAGGGGAGTGGAAAGGACGGGAAGCTAGAGAACAAGAGGGGTGAAGGGGAAAGCAGCAGAAGTAGCAGCAACGGCAGCAGCGGTAGCCGTAGAAGTATGGGTACAGTAGGGGAATGTCCCTTAGGCCTTCTCCAACCAGCTCACACCCCTTTGTGCACTTCATCATCTCCCAGCCATTGTCTTAGAAGGGGCCCTTCATACACTCAGATTGCTGCTACCTCCGGTCCCCCGAAACACGGTTCGCCTTCCATTTGTTAAGCAGGGAGTCGGAGCAGCCACCGCACAAAGGGACTAATCTCATCTCTGGTGTCCAACCCCCCACCCCACCACCCCCCCAAAACCCCCAAAACCCCCCTTCCCCCGCCGCTTTCTGCAACAGAAGGGAAAAGACAACATATATGCATTTGTTTGGCATCCTGGCTTCGTTACCAGGTTCTTCTATCTACAAAAGCTGCTCACCAAAGTAGGGTTTCATTATTGACTTGATTCCTTTGGCCACAATTATTGCAAATGAAGTAAAGAAGACTCATTTTCAATACAAGATTTCTTGTTAAAACAATTAGCCATTATTCCATCCTGTGAACATCGTACTGTTAATTTAGGCTAAGTATGTTTCTCACTTTTTCTACAAGAATGTATATTTGGTTTTTCTTTCAACAATTTTTCTCAATTTTTTTACTGTATTCGTGTACCTGACAGGTAGTCAGTTTTGATTTGTATACTCTTCAAAATAAATATGAAAAATTTCTTACATTTCATTTAATAGAAAAAAAAAATAATGCAAACTTCCCAATTCATATCTAACTTCCTTCATGTAGCGCTGCGTACCACATCATGTAGAACAGCAATGCAGATTATAATTAATTCAATTCCTGCTAAACAGTTGCGTTTCTCTGCACGAGGCTTCCTGAAATGGAAGAACCTTTCCTTGGCGAACTCACATTACCTTCTTCTCTTTCTTCTCTTCCTCCTCCTCCTCCTCCTCCTCCTCCTCCTCTTCTTTTTATCTGGATCAGGTGATTATTTCCCATGCAAGCGGCTAACATATCAAGAGCTTTCGTTGAAGCAAATCCTTAAGTAAATGTAAGAGATTACTTTAAGCGAATTGCCCCGAAGGAAACCCGAGGTGTATTAACATTTTTCACATTATTCTTTACGAGTAACGCTATAATTGGCATAATCTTATGGGAGGAACAACTTTGCGAGATTAAAAGCGATTTTCGTTTCAAAACGGGCGCTGTTTGCTAAAGGAAAATCTTTCCGTTAGCAAACAAGCATTACAGGATCCTGTACCATCATAACTGATTTCTCAGTTTCTTATAATCTACTGAAATAAGTATTAGCAGAATTCAAAGGAAAAACACACAAAGAAAGTAAATAAACACAAGCAAGAAGTTGGACACAAAACCTCTGTAAGTATTTAAGACAAAGAATCTAAATACACATATTTACACAGCTATATGCAGAGAGAATCTTGGCTGAACATATTTTCTGAAAATTCTAAGAACCCACAAACTTTCTCCGTACAGAACTTGCAAGCCAACGGCTTTTGTTGTAGTGTATTTCGGCATATATTATATTATACACACACACACACACACACGCACACACACACACACACATATATATATATATATATATATATATATATATATATATATATATATATATATATATATATATATATATGTATATACATATATATATATATATATATATGTGTGTGTGTGTGTGTGTGTGTGTGTATGTGTGTGTGTATACAGAATATATAGGTTTGTGTCTGTGTTCTGCTTCAATCTGAATGCTCTGAAGAGGAGTTCAATCTTCAGTGACAAGTTTACGTATATAGTCTAAGAATGGAAACGGAGAATATTTTTGGGAAAGTCTGACTCTTAGGATGTAGGTATAGTAAGAAATGCCTCATAAGAGTGAAAAAATCAAAACAACCTGTTTGAGGTCATTTGCCCTTCCTTTACTAGAATATTGTTTTCTGGAATGGATGTCTGCTTCTGCCAGAGATTTATTTCTCTTAGAAAGGTTCGTTGTGGTAGGTTTCTGTTTCCTTGTATTCCCAGTTATGACAGAGATCTTCCACATCCACAATTGATCACTGATACCTTTTTTTCTGCCGAGAGCAACCAGATTCGCTGAACAGCAACTCCAATATGCAGTCAATACGCCTCATTATCGATTGATTGATTGTGAGTTATCTGGCGTCCCAACTACTAGGGTCACTGGCCTCAATGTCGAAGCTCTCAGTTCCAGAGGTCCTTTATTCCTCACACTGTTGGACTGTGGAACAGCCTCTCAGAGGATACCGAGCAATTGGAACTTCAGAAATTCAAGCAAAACCTTAATACAATTCTCCTCTCATTTCAATAATTTATTTACATTTTTATCTACTTACATCCTCCAATTACTTTCTAATGAACACCATATTGTTTGGAAGCTTGAATATCAAGTTAATGGCCACTGTGGGCTTTTTCTCTATGAACAGGGTTCATCTTCTGAGTAATAATAATAATAATAATAATAATAATAATAATAATAATAATAATAATAATAATAATAAAGTAACGACGGCAATTCAGGGGTTCATAGCGGTGAAATTCTACTCTGATAGAAGCAAAGCATATGTTGTATTTATATAGGCAGACTGGTTCATTGTAGGAAAGGGTTTAAAGGGTCCACTATGCCTCCACTCATATCTGCGTGGGTAGGGGTGAGACGAAAGTCAGAGAAGAAGAGACGACAAGTTTAATTGCTAAGTTGTAGAATAACAAAATGAATCGCGTATGAAGTGTGGAATGGTTAGTGTTGGAAGATGATTCTACACGAAGTCTAATTCCTGAAGTTTACCGTTTAAAGAGTAAGCCTTCCCAAAAGTAAGAATAATTTCCACCATTGAGCATCGAGTAAATAGGATAGTTAATGATTTTTGTTGGCTCTGTTCCATGTTTGGTTTAACAACGAAATCGTCATATACTCATAGATGTGTGCGGCCTTGTTGTGCATTTAGTTTCTCGTACTATTGACTTTACTTGGATATGAATAGATCAAGTGGTTATTAATTTACTTTGAAATGGCAGTAAAATTACTTTAAAGAACTGCAGATAAATGTTTTTGACAATATTTCCATGACATGAAAAACAACCCTTTTTCCCTAGTTCTCGAAAAGATTTCACACAGGTTATATAAAATGAAGAGAAATAGCTTACAATACTCGTACATTTGACGTTCGTTTTGTGAATTCAAGTTTGCATCACAAACGAAAAGCTGATCGACAAAATAAAAATAGATATTCCCCTCTGGAAATCGTGTTTTGTCACAAAGCTAAAATGATCTGAGGAAAAAGGTGGATCGAAACCTAATATCAGGCTATTTTCAGTACGGTATCACAATAAGGATGGGTTTTGATTTAACAAACTATACAGCTTTCGTCATATGAAAAATAGTTGATTTGTAGATTAAAATTAGATTTGAATCTTCTGTAAAAGAACACTATTGAGATTATAAACACTATTGAGATTATAAACACTATTGAGATTATAATTAGATTCTAATTTTCTGTAAAAGAACGCTATGGAGATTATAATTAGATTTTAATTTTCTGAAAAAGAACACTATTGAGATTATAATTAGATTCTAATTTTCTGTAAACGAACACTATTGAGATGACTTTGTCTGTCCAGCCGGTAAATTCCCGAGATTTATTGCACCAGCCCCGGTTTTTTTGCCATGCCCCTACTTTAGGTTAGATTAGGTTAAAGCATAAAGGCTCAGATGAATTGGGTTTGGGAAACATAATGAGATTATTTTTAAGAAGATTCTAGGGTTAGTTTTTAATTAAGATTAAGAGTCCCGCTTTTTCAGGGAAGGGCCGGTACTCGGTTACAATTTGGGAATATGCGCTTACACTACGGATTTCTATGGACATATGCTATTTCGTCGTAATGCATAATAATGTGCATTGTATAAAAGCAATATACTGGTCAATACTAGGCCATGAAAAGAATCAGACTGATATTGTCCCTACTATTTACAGGGACACAGTATCAGCTTCATTCATTAAATTATTTCAGGATCTAATGTGCCCTAAAAAGCCAGTCCACACTGGGAAACACTGTTTACATATAAAGTTTGCAACCAATGCTTACAAACACTTGGCAAACTGTTTCCAGACTGTTTGCAAGCGATGTTTCCTGTCCAGACCTCAGCTGTATTTAGGATGCTTTTCGGTGCAGTAGCCTCTGTATTCTACTTCGCTATTTTAATGCATTCGAGGAGGGATAAGAGAAAGAATAAGAGAAGGGTAATAAAGTTTTCAGAAAAAGGCGCGTGTCAAGCTGTCTTGCTTCTGGCTGAATTGAAAATATATGCATATATGCATACATATATATTATTCGAGCTACAAATGTCCTTCAATATCTAATTCACTCTGCCTCGGAATTGATACATTTTCATATATGTAAACCGAAGGGGAATATTTTTTTTTAGTTGATAATAATTTCGTCCCCTCGTGTGATCGAATCACCGTCCAGCCTACAGGGACGAAATCAGGACGACAGTGTTGTTAGCGATTCGGCTAACAAGTGAGGTTATAAGTTTAAACCGATCCTGACCTTAAAAACCACGTCGAACTCGGTTATTCGTAATTAGAATCGATATCCAACCCCCTCTACTACCATGTTAGCAAATTCGAACGTTTGACGAACGTAGCCATATTATGAATAATTATCACATCACCGTGATTCAAATAAATTATTCGCGCTACAAATGTCCTTTAATATCTAATTCGCTCTACTTCGGAATTGATATATTTTCATATATGAATACGGTTGTTTTTCAAGGTGTACTTGATAAGCTGTAGTAAAAAAATTGAGTTTTTGAGGTGGATTCCATTTTGATAGGTACTTGTCATTCATTGTGTACAAATATATAAAAAGTTTTATTTATTGAATATTCTTTGCTTTTGATTTTTACTTTTCATACATTGTGTACAAACAAATAAAAGTGATAATATAATTTAGTATTGAATATTTTTAGCAAGCCCTTACGTGATTTTTGCTTAAAATTCATTGTGTACAAAGAAAACAGTGATTATTTAATTTATCTAATATTTTTAGGAAACCCTTCGCACTTGTTATTCATTCTGTGCAAATAATTAAAATGAGTATTTCATTAGTATGTAATACTTTTAGCAATCATACGAATACAGAATACTACCTATTTACGGAGTTACATTAGACTTTTTACTGAACTGAACTAGAGCGGAATTGATGCTTGAATTGATTTGAACTGCGATATACTTTAAAACAAATATGGATGACACTTTCTTTTCCAAACTCTTTCAACAGAAAGCTTTATACAAATATTCAACATGTATTAATTAAAGTCAGGGAAAATGGTAGTATATGAGTATACTACTATTTTCATACAAGCTCACACTTAATGGCAAAATATGCCTTAAATAGGTGCATAAATTTTTTTTTACATATAAATTTTTGGCATTATGCCAAGCACTGGGGCAACTAAGGCCATTGAACGCTGAAACGGAAATCGACAGTAAAAGGTTTGAAAGATGTTACAGACAGGACGAAAACCTAGCCGTTGCACTATGAAACACTTCTTAGGAGAGGGTGCACAATAAGATGGAAGAAAGAGTAACGCCTATATTGCACCGAATGAGGTGCATAAATTTGTCATCAAAACTGTATCCTCCACATTTCATTTAAGCATTAGGCAGTTATTATTTTAGTACTGTACATAATACCTTTTTACAGCCTGAAACAACAGGCAGTAACGCCTGAAAAATGGTCCATGCCCAATGCTTTTAAAGCCGTCACTTTCAAAGTCCAAGATTAAATTCATCTTGATGGGAGTCGAAGTGCTGCGAAGTTCTTGGCCTTCTGTCTGTAGTCTGTAGTTCTAATTACAGGTCATATACCATCATTTTTACCATACCATCACTTGTATATTGTTTGATTCACCCCATGAGTTATCGTAACTTTTTATAAATGGCATTAAACACGCATTTTTAAGTATATAATTTAGCAACTTGCGATGAAAATATTATTTATGAAGTAAATATCGACTTGGCGAGCAGGAATTAACAGGCACTGAGCACTATTACCAAGAGGGAGAAGCCAATAACGCTAAAAATATTTCACGGTGTATCTCATTTGAGGAATATATTGTTGCTGAATTAGTAATGCATCATGTTTAGAAAGATCTGAATAAAATGTATAGGTTCATACAAGCCGTAAATTGTGAGATGGGGAAGTTTTTCTTAGGCATTGTGACTGGCAGTAATGGCTATGAGACCGAGTGTAGCTAAAAGGCGTGGCTTGTGACGTCATGGATCAGCTCCACGCGCTTTGATTGGTCCTAATTTTCCCCTATCCCTATACTCTTACAGACTTGGGATATATGCCGCCCGTCCCCACTTTTTCTGTCCGCCTTCAGATCTTAATTACCACTGAGGCTAGAGGGCTGCAAATTGATATGTTGATCATCCACCCTCCAATTATCAAATACACCGAAGCGCAGCCCTCTAACCTGAGCAGTTTTCATTTTGTTTAAGGTTAAAGTTAGCCATAATCGTGCATCTGACAACTATATAGGACAGACCACCACCGGGCCGTGGTTAAAGTTTCGCGAGCCACGGCTCATACACCATTATACCAAGATCATCGAGAGATAGATCTGTTTTCGGTGACCTTGATTATACACTGTAAAGAAAACTCGATTGCGCCAAAGAAACTTCGGCGCATTTTTTGCTTGTTTTCTCTTGTAGTGTAGTGATACTACATTCGTGCTGGAACAGACTCTACCGGGTTCAACCCCAGATAAGGGAGGAACATTCTAAGCACTTTCATTGACACTCATTGCGCCTCTTTTGACATGGGAGATGAATTACGTACCTGGTCGTCAGTCGAGCTTGATAGTTCCTAGCGGGGAACCGAGAGAAAACATAGTAAATGTTAGTGATCAGTACTCAGGCAAAATATATACAATGAAGTACAGTTATGCTATTCAACAAATTATTTCCCAAATGGTAGCTGAACTGAACTGAACTGGAATTATGGAATTTAGGCCAAAGGCCAATCACTGGGACCTATGAGTTCATTCAGCGCTGAAACGGAAACTGACAGCAAAAGGTTTGGAAGGGGTAACAGAAAGAAAAGCTCAAAGCAGTTGCACTATGAATCAATTGATAGAAGATGGAAAGTAAGATGGAAGGAAGAGAATATGAAAGGTATACAGTAAAATGAACAAAAGGGGTTGCATCTAGGGGCCGAAGGCACGGTGCGAAGAACCCTAAGTAATGCTCACAGTGCACCGCGTGAGGTGGACTGACGGCGCTAACCCCTTACAGGACCAAATGGTAGCGCCTCAAATTATCATGTGATTTTGTGACATTGGTTTTATGATGATAAGTATCAAAGTGTGTTGAGCAAAAATATACCCTGTATTACAGCTTGATAAATTACATTATACCAGACCACTGAGCTGATGAACAGCTCTCCTAGGGCTGGCCCGAAGGATTAGATGTTGTTACGTGGCTAGGAACCAATTGGTCACCTAGCAACGGGACCTACAGCTTATTGTGGGATCCGAACCACATTATATTGAGAAATGAATTTCTATCACCAGAAATAAATTCCTCTGATTCCGCGTTGGCCGAGAATCGAACTTCGGACCACCGGGTTGGCAGCCGAGCGCGAAAACCACACGTCCAACGAGGAACTATTACGGCTTGCCCTTGACTATTTTCTAGACACCTTACATGTAGATAGCAGTAATTCCACATAGTTCCTAGCCTGAACTAACTTGTATTACAGCATTCAACTTGGGAGATTCGTCTGAAAAAATATTGCATTTAACTTGGTAGCACAGCACAGTTTAAACGGACGATAAGTACTGACGTCCGTTTAGTTGAGGTTCGTTAATTTAAGGCGTTACTTCTCCCACTCTCTGTCAAAGTTATAAAATTACTCTCAAAGATTCCAGTGCAATAGCATAAACAAAATTATATTTATTTTCTCCCCCTTTCTGTTCGTTATAAAATTACTCTCAAAGATTCCAGTGCAATAGCATAAAAAATTATTTTTATTATCTCCCCCTTTCTGTCAAAGTTATAAAATTACTCTCAAAGATTCCAGTGCAATGGCATAAAAATAATTATTTTTATTTGCTCCCCCCCTGTCAAAGTTATAAAATTACTCTCAAAGATTCCAGTGCAATAGCATAAACAAAATTATTTTTATTTTTTCCCTTTTCTGTCAAAGTTATAAAATTACTCTCAATTTTCCAGTGCAATAGCATAAAAATAAATATCTTTATTTTTCCCCCTTTCTGTCAAAGTTATAAAATTACTCTCAAAGATTCCAGTGCAATAGCATAAACAAAATTATTTTTATTTTCTCCCCCTTTCTGTCAAAGTTATAAAATTACTCTCAAAGATTCCTGTGCAATAGCATAAAAATTACTGTTATTTTCTCCCTCTTTCTGTCAAAGTATAAAATTACCCTCAAAGATTCCAGTGCAATAGCATAAACAAAATTATTTTTATTTTCTCGCCCTTTCTGCCAAAGTTATAAAATTAGCCTCAAAGATTCCAGTGCAATAGCATAAACAAAATTATTTTTATTTTCTCCCTCTTTCTGTCAAAGTTATAAAATTACCCTCAAAGATTCCAGTGCAATAGCATAAACAAAATTATTTTTATTTTCTCCCCCTTTCTGTCAAAGTTAAAAAATTACTCTCAAAGATTCCAGTGCAATAACACCAAAAAGATAATTTCCATAAATAAAATAAGAGCAGAAAGAGGACTTTCATAAAACGAAACACAAAGCAACGCATGTTTCCGCTGATTTACGTTCCCACTCGAGAACTCCAATGGACCGGCTCCAATAACACCTGGGTCCGCTCGAATTTGAGGTAAACTCTAATTTTGTCTTTTGTACTGGAATCTACTTCGGCTACTTCTAAAACATACTGGAAATTCCACTTTCCAGATATATTTTTCTTGCGACGTGAGTATATATGTTCAACGAAAAAAGCTCTATTGAGAATGGACACTTACGTACATTATCGTCTTACGGAAATAGAATTTCTAAATATAAAACGATTTGAGAGAGAGAGAGAGAGAGAGAGAGAGAGAGAGAGAGAGAGAGAGAGAGAGAGAGAGAGAGAGGGAGGGGAGACCTCGAGAGAGAGAGAGAGAGAGAGAGAGAGAGAGTTTTCTGAACTTCCAGCGAAACTTTCGCCAGAGCACCCCACAAAGGTGACTCGAAAACTTGGGACAAGTAGAGACGTAAGTGAGAAAAACAAGTTTCTCAAAGTGAGGGAAGAGGTCATAGGAGGGATCAAAGGACAAATAAAGCAAGAGGAAAAAAAAAAGGAATTAAGTTTTCTGGGGTCCAACGAACGGAGTGGAAAGGGTAACAAGCGATTAGCTGGAAGCTTCCTTTCAGGTAATTGCCCAGTACAACGTTCAACTTGAAAAATAGTCTTACATTTGTTGTAATTACCCAGTGGTGGGCAGGAGGGGTTTCTAAGTGGGAAACTGGCTGGGGGTGTACTTCATAGAGCGACTTCACATTGGCTTTTGCGTAATATTTCGTAAATTTCTAAATAATCAAGTGAACTAGTTACTGTAGTGTTTACTTTAAACAGTCTTTAATCTTGAACATTGCATATTCAGTTTCATGTTGATTCAATTGATTGAAATTTTAAGTGATCTGGTTATCAGTTTAAATCAGCATTTTATTTTAAATTAATTTTTATTTATAATCATTATGTCCACTTCAGTTTCAGGTTAATACCGGCCCAAGTCGAGGGGAAATAGATATCAGACGTATTAAAGCTTAATTTATCGTTCCTGGCTGGCTTCTACAGCGAACTTTAATACGAGATAAGTATTGCCTGCCCGGTGTTGATTATGCTAAAAAAATAAATAAACAAAATAACAAGTAAAAGCTTATGATAAAATGTGTTAAAAATTTACGCTTGTAAATTTTCCTTGATGCAATAAACATTTAAAGATTCAGTGTCTGTGAATGTGAATTGAAAGAGAGAGAGAGAGAGAGAGAGAGAGAGAGAGAGAGAGAGAGAGAGAGAGAGAGAGAGAGAGAGAGAGAGAGAGAGAATAAACCTTTAATGATGTTTTGCTTAATACGCTACTTGTTTCAGGATTTCTTTTCTTAGCAAACGAAAACGAGCCATAAAGCAGTTGGAATTTCATGAAAGCTAAGACTTTTCATCTGGAGCGAAACTCTCCCTTCGCTGCAACATAAAAAAAAAGTAAACTTTAGTTTTGCAATTTGAATTTAGATATAAAGCGACCGCAGAAAAACGGACTTCCATGCGAAAGATTGTTTAAATAATGATGTATTTCATAAATCCTCCGAAGGCATTTGTATAAGAGTCTTGCATGGAACACTTCGACGATGCCTTTCAACTATAAGATACATAGACAAATATAACGAAAGCATAATACTTTCTAAATGGGAAATATACATGAAAGTTAAAAATCATTCAATGCACGCAAGTGCCTGCTCCAAGAAATAAAAGATGCGCTTATAGATTCAACTTATTATTATTATCATTATTTTTCTGAATGACAACCAATAAACTCTCTCTCTCTCTCTCTCTCCCTAACACCCCCTCTGATCTCTCTCACTTCCTCTCCCTCTCAATCTCTTTCCCTTTCCGGGAAAACTCTGAATGGCAACTGATAAACTCTCTCTTTCTCGCATTCTTTCCCTCTTTCTCCTCGCTGACACCCCTTCTACTCTCTTCTCTCTCTCTCTCCTGCTCAGATAGTTGCTTCAGTTACATTGTCCAGCATTTTTTTATATTTCTTATTTCACCCCTTCTCGCATCTCATTCATACTAGGAGAGAACTTCAACTTAAAGGGCATCGGGAGTGTCACTATTCACCTAAGCGACCTCAAAAACTATGGATTAGACACTAAGATCTGTTATTTTTGTCATTTAATTTTTCACCCCTTCTCAACCCAGCTCTTCCTATCGGGGTTGAACTTGGACTTAAA
>NC_061088.1:69934867-69959867 GCF_015104395.2 Macrobrachium nipponense
CATTAATATATATATATATATATATATATAATATATATTTATATATATAGATATATATATATATATACACATAGGAGAAAGGAGAAATCCCCAAATCGTTTTAATGTGATTTATTATGTTGACGTTTCAGGATCATGTGTCCCATTTTCGAAGCTACAAATTGAAATTAACAGTAGAATTAGAAATAGACTCAGATTAAAACATGATAAAATATATTTCTTAACATGAAGCAATGGAAAGGGAGGTATAAGAGAAGGGAACAATGATTACCTGGTAATCACAGTTTCCTTTTCTCCTACCTCCCTTCATGTTAAAAAATAAATTTTTATCATGCTTTAATCTAATTCTATTTCTAATTCATTTGTTCTTTTTAATTTGTAGCATTGGAAATGGGACACATGGTCCTGAAACTTCAGCATAACAAATCACATTAAAAGGATCTTGGGATCTCTCCTTCTTCCGATGTTGTTTATTTGGTTTCAAACAACCTCCTTCAACTTTAGTGTACACACTCACACACACACACATACACACACACACGTGAATAGGTTAAGTCTACAGAAATAATATTAATAATCATAATAATGTAGAATTCACTGTACCTTGTAATAACTCACACCCAAGGGGAATTATGTGTGTGACATAAAAATTGATAAATATACAAATGTTACAACCTGACCACCCAGCTACCCTGGTGGAGATGCAATGACAAATTGAAAAAACAAGCAATTTTCCTTGTTTTTAACAATGTACCTTGTAAATGTGTTATCATAACACAACAGAGCTTGGTACTTATTCTTTTTATATTTCCTGTGGACTTGGCTAAATATAAGCAATAAACAAATTAAACAACCAAGAGTGAAAGTAAAGAAGTTATGATTTAGTTCAAAAGTGATTTAATATCAGAAAACAATCAATCTACAGTAAAGATTTAATGAAATCCAGGACATTTACTTGAGCTTTGACACTGTGGTAAGAGTGTAAGAATTCTACCACCGTAGCTCATGTGTGTCGTAAAAGGCGACTAAAAGGATAGCTGCTGCCTTGCAGTCTTACTTTTTAGTAAAAGGCTAGGCCCACTGCCAAACATTATGGAAACTGCTGCCTTACAGTCTTACTTTTTAGTAAAAGGCTAGGCCCACTGCCAATAATTGTGGAAACTGCTGCCTTACAGTCTTACTTTTTAGTAAAAGGCTAGGTCCACTGCCAATAATTGTGGAAACTGCTGCCTTGCAGTCTTACTTTTTAGTAAAAGGCTAGGCCCACTGCCAAACATTGTGGAAACTGCTGCCTTGCAGTCTTACTTTTTAGTAAAAGGCTAGGCCCACTGCCAATAACTGTGGAAACTGCTGCCTTGGAGTCTTACTCAAGGGCATGCGGATGTAAAAACCCCTTTGCCAGACAATATACCATGCCTGATGTAGTAAGGAAGGCGGGGGAGAAGGCTCATCAAGCAACCGACCCCTTGATGTAGGGATAACGGTGGGAAAGAAGAAGACATGTACTTGAGTTTGGCACCCGAAATATTATAAACATTAATTCAAATAAACGTGTGTTCACTCAAATGTGATCACTTGTGTGGATGTAGGTCTGATCAGAAATCATGACAATAATCCTAAATGTGACTGGACCACTATCCAAGCCAAATTGACCAAACGAATCGAATTTATTTGAAAAGGATTATGACATTTCGGTGGTTCAGGGTCCTGAAAAGTCCTTTTTGAGAAGAAATTTCTGGGAGGGTTTTATTTCTTTAAAGCTTGTCATTCAATAAGCCAGGTACACAAGACTGTCGACGGCATTCTCCTTCCCGTGGCCGCAATATTTGATGCATGCCGGCGGTGCTTTTCATTCATGATTGAGAACGAATATTTCCCCGAATGCATTTTTCATTCCTCTGACAACTCGAATCTGCGTCACTCCACTATTTAACTTGGCGATTTTTCATATCATAATATAATCGGGTTTGTTTTCGAAATACATTTTCTTGTACAACGTATATGACTATTCCAAGTCAATACAACGAATTTCAATTTCATTTTCTTTTATACGAGAATGACAGGGTGATGAACGGCCTAATCTGCCTATGAAGCCAAGCTTATAGAAGAGAGAGAGAGAGAGAGAGAGAGAGAGAGAGAGAGAGAGAGAGAGAGAGAGAGAGAGAGAGAGAGAGAGAGAGAGAGGACATTTTCTGTTTACAGTAAACAGAAAATGGACGCTAATTTGACTATGAAGTTGTGGTCTCCACAAAAGAATATTCATTATTCATAAGCGTAAACTGGTAAGAGAGAATATTGAGTTTCTGGTTAGCTATTTTGGTACCGAATAGATGGAATAACTCGATGAACATAATGTTGATTCAAGGAGTTGCTGGATGCATATATTCGCTCTTCATCTATTTGAAACGAAAGTGTATATCCATATCTAAGAGTAGGTGCATCTTTAGAGTGTCTCTAAAACTCTTCCTTCGTTATCAAACACTAAGGGAAAAGTAGCTTGATTGAAAAATTTAGTACCAAGCAACATACACTATGTAATGGATTACTAGATAAGTATATTTATCTAGTAATCTTATCGGTGGGAAAATTCATTCTCTTCTCATCCTGCCTCTCATTTCAACATCGTGCTGTTAATCTTTGATTTGAGCCATGCTTTTTCTCAACATTAGCTTTATTTGACTGTTTAAATGACAAGTTTCATTATGTTGTTAAAACTTCTGAATGAAAAAGAGAATATACAAGGGATAATCCAAGAGACATTTTCACTCCTTTATGGAGTATTTCCTGTGCTCATGATGTAAAGTTTCATCGGTTTTTACTATATTTTGTTGTTGTAAGTTACACAAGTCAAAATTAGCAAAGGAGAAGAAAAACTTTCAACCTAGTTGAAGGCTCCATTCGTAGTTCTCCTTAATTATAAGCTGTGGCGTGAATCATGAATATTTCACAAGTCTTATGCAATCACGACAATATCTTTCCACATCTCCATTTGTTGGAATACGGGCAAAACTTAACTTTAACTTCGCATGTTGCTTTTTTTATTTCTTATTGTTTACCATTATCTGCAAATTGCTGAGGACACAACTTCCCATGGAATAAACTCAAAAAAGGTATTATGCTTGCCAAGAACAGAACGCTCATGTATAGAAAGTGATTAGACAAAACGGGGAAAATAGCACAAGTGGTATTATAATAATAGAGCATTAACTGTCACTGGTAGCTTAAGTTAGAGTATTTTACTCTAGCTGTCCTAATTTCAATTAAGGCAGAATAAAGTTTAGGTTTGTCATGAAAATCGCTATCGATGTGTCAAGAGCATAAAAAAGGCAAAATATTACCTTTTAGGAATCAACAGCCACTACGCAACAAAAACTATAATAATTGAACGAATCACATCAAAGCTCATTGAGGCAAATTCCCCTTATCACAGGAATATTTTGGCAATTACAGAAGGATTTTAAGCAAGCATTAATATAAACGCTGCTTGATTGAGCCTTAGCTACACGCGGAGCTGGACAAGAAGATCAAAGGAGCCTTAAGTATCAGACATCCTGATTAGACCTTGGGATTCCGGCTAAGAAAACCCTGATTGGCAGTTTGGTCTAATTGGGTCAGATACAACATCGCACAATAAGACTACGTTTCAATTAAGTCCAATAGTTACATTTCACATCATATAATATCAAGATACTTAATTTTGGCAATTTAAACTTTATGCTCTTTACTTTAAAAAATCTTCTATAAACTTGTGTAAATATTCAAGGACTAAATCGGTCATTTGACAAAAAAGCTGGAGGAACAGGTGGATTTAGAGAGGAGGTTGTGTTGATCAAGTATTTGCTTTAAAAAGTTATATACTTGAGAAATATGAAAGTAAAAGAAAAAGCTATATATGACATACATAAACGTAAAGTTGAGTTAAGTTGAATACAGAATTTAGGCCAAAAGCCGAGCACTGGGACCTATGAGGTCATTCAGTGCTGAAATGGAAATTGACAGTAATGGTTTGAAAGGTGTAACAGGAGGGAAACCTCGCAGTTGCACTATGAAACAATTGTTAGGAGAGAGTGGACAGTAAGATGGAGAAAGAGTATATGAAAGAAGGTACAATAAAAGAAACGAAGGTGGTTGCAGCTAGGGGCCGAAGGCACGCTGCAAAGGACCTTAAGTAATGCCTACGTTGAACCGCAGGAGGTCCACTGACGGCACTACCCCTCCTAGGGGGACATAAACCTAAAGAAGTTGATGACAGAATTAGCATAAAAGAAATATGAAAGGTTTAGAGAATTTATGGTTTAAGAAAATAAACTCTTCAGAGTGATTAAAGGTTTTCTGGCTGTAAAAGAAGAGTGCTTTACAATAAATGCAGGCGAGAGGGTGACTGCTCGGGAATCAAGCTGGCACTTCAATATTTTTATGGATGGGGTGATGAGAGGTCACACAAAGGGCAATAGATGTAAATGCAAAGCTTTCATATAAGAAAATGAGTCACTGAGCTGGGTATGGTTGATATTTGGAGGCGATACGGTGCTGGTTAGGGACCGTGAAGAAAAACTGAAGAAACTAATGGAAAAAATTTCAAGAATTCGAAATGAGGAAAATACTGAGAGTAAACGAGAGAGTGAGTAGGTTGTCAGACTAAAAGGCGGACAGGAACACGTCTTCAAATTACCTCGTGTAGGTGTTTGGGTTGAAAATATAACTGGTGATGTCCGGATGCGAGAGTGAGTGAGTCACTGAATCGGTAATGCAAGTTAAGTAGCAGAGGCCGTGCAAAAGATGGGAAGTAAAGAGGCTTGAACTGTCTATGGAAGCCAAGGATTGTTCATCCAACTCTCCTTTATGGAAGTGAGGTGTATATGTTGAACGCAAATAAGAAATTCTGGAGTTTCACAGCAGCGGTAAAAAAAAAAAAAAAAAAAAAAAAAAGTTAAGAGGGGGTAATAGAATGAACTAAGGTCTATTGTAAATTAAGTGCAATTCAGATGAAAGGACCTTAAAAAGGTTGGCTAGATGGAATGACAAATACTGAAAACTACAAATACTAATATCTATGAACCACCTGAGCATATGCTAGACCAGTGTTTTTCAACCTTTTTGTGCCCATGGCCCATTTTTGCCATTCCTAAGTACTCGTGGCCCAATGCACTTCAAAATCGTGTAAAAAATATTAATAGAATTTTATTAAAGTTTTTTAGACCACTTTTATGTTTTACATTATCATTTACAGAACTATTTCTTTAAAGCACTTCATTAGTTTACATTTTCATTACTGGAAGAAAATGTTGGCCTTTATTCACTGTTAATAACTCATATATGTTGTAATCAAAACTCAAAGGACATGTATTCATTTATGAAATTAAACACTTTACAGCATTTGCGTAATTGGTAAATTTTATGGATTTTAATAATAACTCAAAATACTTTTTCGCTTATGAAAATAAGCACTGGCCTGCATTTAACAGTATTCTAAATAAATTTTGGACATTGAAATAAAAACTATAATTCCACTTTTTTACTTATGAATTTAAGCACTGGCGTGCATTTATAGTAAATAAAATTTGTCTATTTGTATTGTAATAAAAACTAAATTTCCAATTGTACAACAATTACAGAAATAAAAATAATACTGTACGCAAACCGAATCCTCTCTCTCTCTCTCTCTCTCTCTCTCTCTCTCTCTCTCTCTCTCTCTCTCTCTCTCTCTCTCCCTCTCTCTCATTTTATGCTTCATTATTTCTAGATTTTTCACTTTTAAATATTATTTTAAAGATGCTCGTGTCATGGCCCCCCTCAGAAACCGCCATGGCCCACCAGTGGGCCATGGCCCACAGGTTGAAAACCGCTGCGCAAGACAGAGAAAGGCATCAACCCCTTTTCTAGGGATAGCAGCAGGAATGAAGGAAACGAGTGACGAAGGCAGATTTCTGATTCTGTTAACAGCACCTGCAGCTCTACTTTAGTAGATTCACATCACCCGTGCATTTGACGTCTAGGCCAGCCCTTCACGACTCTCCTGATTGGCTGTTGATAAGCCCATCACAGGGCTGGAAACTCTCAGTCTCTCTCCCGAGGCTGAACATACATCCTGCCCATGTGAACTCTCGAGAGAGACTGAGAGTTTCCAGCCCTGTGATGGGCTTATCAACAGCCAATCAGGAGAGTCGTAAAGGGCTGGCCTAGACGTCAAATAGCACGGGTGATGTGAATCTACTATAGGAAAATTATGATCCAGTAATATGAAAAAAGCCCCTTATAGTTTTTACTGTCTCAATTAATTCCGTTTTACTTCAAAACGAATATCTAATATTTAACGCAGAACATTCAAGAGGTAATCTTTTTAAGTAAAATCCACGATTAGTTATTGTCGAGAAGTTTGGCAACATCAGTCACTAAAGATAACGGAAAAATGTAAAATCTTTATCTAAGATAAAATCACCAAAGAGTAATTCTGATGGAAATATAATGGTCCATACTTTTTTGATACCAAAAATCATCTCTTATCCATTCTTAAAATACATACGCCTATCATTTAAATTACTTGCATTTTATGATACCCTTCTATAACATATTGTGTTCTGGATATCCAAAGTTGCATGTACGCAAACCTTTGTTTTTCCTTCTAAAAATCAACAAGTAATTATAAATTCACAAAGAAAAATAAGAATACATCGTTACGCCTATTGCAATGGTAAATAACCCAGTAAGGTAAATAACTTTTACCCAATGGCACCAATTTATGAGTGAAGATCAAGGTCAAGGTCACAAGGTATCAAAGTCAAGTGTAATATGGGAATACCTTATGGGGAATGGAATGGAATATAGAATTTTGGCCAAAGGTCACGCGCTGGAACCTAGAGGTCATTGCACCGCTCAAAGGGAAACTGAGAATAGAAAGGTTTGAAAGGTATAACAGGAGGAAAACCTCGCAGCTGCACTATAAAACAATTGTTAGGAGAGGGTGAACAGCAACATGGAAGAAAGAGAATATTCATGGAGTTACAGTAAAAGGAATGAAAGGGGTTGCAGATACGGATGGTAGCAAAGAACCTTAAGTAATGCATACAGTGCACCACGTGAGGCGCACTGGCACCACTATCCCCCTTCTGGTAATACTTTACGAGTAACATGCACATGTCGAATTTGAAGTCTGTAATCTACAGCTCTAAACATACGGAGATGTTTAAAGTTGTGTACAGACATGCAGAGAGACAGAAAGAGACGACCAATTCCTCTTCATGGACACCTATGTATGACGGTCTATCCTTGTACAAAGTTTGGCATAGATGCCCTCCTCCGTGAAGGAGAACTTGCTGAAGAAAAAGTAAGCTTGGCACCACACGTATCCACACTCACGGAAAGGCAAACTGACGAGCACAAGGAGAAACCGAAGAAGGAAAACTGTAGTACAATACTATCTAAGACTTTTTTAAGAGGGAACTAATAACATCAGTGTAGAATTCGGACTCCCAACACCCAAATGGAGAATGCAGACCTTACCCATCCTCCATTGAATACTAGATTCCTAAGAAGGCCACGGTAGAAATTAGGAGTAATTAGAGATTCTAACTTACTGCGAACGTGTTTACTTACTGTCTATGCATAACTTCTGAGCCCTAAAATAGACATAGGGCTCATTAGATACATTGCCATTTCTTCCTGGCTATATGGAATCCGTCCCCAATTAATATCGGCTTCCATCCCTATGGACACTTTAGCCTAATCCGCCACATCCCGCCCCTCTCAAAACAAACACTGGCCTCATTAGATACGGTGCCACTTTTTTTTTTTCTGGTCGTATTGAACCCCGTTAATCTCGGCTTCCATATCTTTATCAAGCCTTGCAATTCTTTCAGTTACACTTTTCAAGCGCTTATTCTTATGTTCTTATTTTCAGCCGTTTCTATGAATGAGGAAAATAATGTAAAATTAAAACATATATTTACTTAAATTTAATACTGAGTTGAAATGTTGCTGATGTGGATCTTCCTTCCTATAAACTATTAAATAGTCTGTTGCACCAAAGGGAAGCAAATTTATAATTTCTCAATTCAAAAGTTGTTATGGCAAACAAAGAATTCATAGAATATTGATACCGCATATGAGCAGGGTTCGCATCCAAACGGAGAACTGAAGCATTCCAAATTTAAATTGGATTCCCTTGTCTGCCTTTGTCAAGGAAGACAGTTAAAGACCTTCTCTAGTTATAACCAGAAATTCCCTAGCATGAAATTCCTCTTCATGTTCACTTTAGCTGCTTTTAAAGGGAAGGGATAAAGTTAGCAACGTTACAATCCAGTTTCTCATAAAACACTCTCGCTGAAAGGTCACTGACACGGAATCAGTTGTCACCGGAGGGTTCCTTGACACAGATGGCATTCAATAGTTTCTTTGTGTCAGGTGGAAAAGTTCCAACGTGGATATTACGCCTTTCCTGTTCAGCAACAACTATGTTATTCTGCAGTATTTGAAGCTGAAACAGTTTTCTGCTGTTTGCTTTAGTCAGAGGCATTTTCGAATCGTACGCCTATGACGACCTATATAAGGCTTTATTCTCATTATTACACAAATGCTAAAAATATATTTGATGGTTTGATAACGAATTCTGTTTTTTTTTTTTTTTTTTTTTCAGGTATATGTAGAGCAGTGCTGGAGAAACAGGCGTCAGTTTTTCACCTCAGTTTCTGCAAGTTATCGACAACATTGAAATAAATATACCAAGACTTTAATGACCCATTAATCATGGACATACCTTAAATACCGATGCTAAATAGTGATTGGGTTTTAGTCAAACAGCACATCCAGGTTATGACCTCAGCCTTTATGAGAGAATTTCATGTAAAAAATTCCTATATTTGGCTGGTCCCAATGTATGTAAACCTTAAAAGCTTAACTTTTTTTTTCTAAAACAAAAACTCGTAGCAAATCACATATAGTGTAAAGATAGTCTAACATTGTAACTTAGCCCCGTCAGCCGATTACTTTGGTTCCTTGCTTGTTTAATAGTAATTTTTTCTTAATGGTACAAGGCGTATTAATAGTGTTATTAAAGATGCATTTTTGCACTCAAGGCCATTCTTAATGGATATCATGCCTTTCTGATGTTAATAATAAAAAAAGCCGAGTTTACAGCAAACTAGTTCAATGTTTCACGAGGCCGACATATTCCGATTCATGAAGCATCAGCAAGATTAAGCCAGCTTAGTACTGGCATGGGCTCTTGCTTCATGAAGCAGAAATATACCCATTCTACAAGAGCTCCAAAGTCCCATTTCCCAAATATGTCAAATTTATACATTCGCAACTAAAGTAGAATTCATGTCTTAATCATCATTCACTTACTCACCCACTGCAGTGCGAAATAAGTCTCTGCCAAGGATCAAATACTGAAAAATTCAGAATCTCAGGGACTGACGTAGTTAAAATGGATGCCAGAGAGATGAAAGATGCCTTAGATTCCTTAGAATAGGCACGTTTGCAAAAATCGGAGAAACGAATCATCTCGAATCTGCTGCATTTTCAGTAAAAGCTTTTATATGAACCAATTATTATCTTCACAAAGGGCTAGAACAAGTAAAAAATGCGCCGACGTTTTCTGTACAGCGTATAATCAAGGCCACCGAACATAGATCTATCTTTCGGGGGTCTCCGTGTAATGCTGTATGAGTCGCGGCCCATGAAACTTTCAGCCAAGGCCCGGTGGTGGCATGTCCTACAGCGTTGTCAGACGGATGATCATAGCTAACTTTAACCTTAAATAGAATAAAGACTACTGAGTATACAGGGCTGCAATTTGGTATGTTTGATGATTGGAGGATTGATGACCAACATGATCAACATAGCAATTTGCAGCCCTCTAGCCTCAGTAGTTAAGATCTGAGGGCGGACAGGAAAAGCGCGGACAGAAAAAGTGTCGATGCACAGGCAAAGCCTAACCAATAGTTTTCCTTTACGGAAAACTAAAAGGTACGCTTGCAAAAATCGGAAAAAACGAATCATATCGAACCTGCTGCATGTTCAGTAAAAGCTTTATATGAACCAATTCTCTTCACAAAGGGCGGGAAGCGATCACTTAAACAACACTAAGAAAAATGAGGGTACCTGAAGGCTCCCGTAAAAGATTTCTCCATCCTCCTCCACTATCACCTCCAGGAAAAGAAAATAAAGAAAAAGGAAATCGTCTCCATTAAATGGGAAAGACGGAAAGGAAAAACTATCCATCTCTACAGCTCAAAAGTTCTGTCAGCATTTCAGTCCTTTCTGTGGTTTCCAGAACAGAACAGGTGAAAGGGTCCGACGGAACTTTTCCTCTTCCTTCGTCTTTAAACCCCACAAAACTTACAATCGCCACTAATACTTTTTCTTGTAACTCTCTCTCTCTCTCTCTCTATCTTTCTCTCTCTTCTCTCGTCTCTCTCTCTCTCTCTCTCATATATACATTGGATATATATATATATATATATATAATACATACATATATGTATACATATACATATATTATATATATATAGATATATATATATATATTATATATATATATATATATATACATAGATATAACATATACTATATATATATATATATATATATATATATTATATATATATATATATATACATACGATATAACATATATATATATGATATATATATATATATATAATATATATTTGATTTATTATATTATACATATATATGTTACAGGGAATATGTGAAATGACCAATTCGCCTAGGAACATTTGACCCCAAGAGCTAGTACTAAACACGGTGAAACAGTGATTAATCTACACTGTTTCGCCGAGTTTAGTATTAGCCCGTGGGGGATCAAATGTCCATAAGTGCATTAAGACCCCACAGGGACTAGTCCTAAAGATAGCGAACCATATTTGACCCACAAGGGACTAGTACCATACACGGCGAAACAGAGTAGATGAATCACTGTTTCCCCGTGTTTAGTACAAGCCCTCTGGGATCAAATGTTCCTAAGCGAATTAGTTATTTCACATATGTCCTGGCATTTTCCCTGTAACACATCTATCTATTTATCTATCTATATATAGTATATACATATATATGATTATAATCACTTTGGCACGTGATTCATTTATCACACATATCCACAGGTGAAAAGTAAGATACTGGGTGTAGGTCCTGACCGGTTTCGACTTTATTTACAAGCCATAGTGTTAGAAGTCTCAAGTATATATACTACAGAGACAGTACTGACGAACATACACACAACCATTTGAGTCTGCAGATCCACCCAAAGGCGGGTGTCAAGGTAGGAGTGGCTTTCAAAACACATTTGGCTAAAATTCACAGTATACTCTCAGTGGACATTACCGATAAACGTACCCATCGTAGGAGACTACAAATCCACACCTGACAGGTGTCAGGGAGGCGGGGTTGGAAATCTCATTAGCAGTGGTCCCCCTTACAAATATGATAATCCTATTTACATATATCTCTATGACCTACCATAAAATTTAAACAATTTACAAATTTCTTTTGATATTAAAGGATCAAATTTATACATCCCTTGATTGGTGGTCGACAAATTATGTTAATAAACGATATCTTCCTGTGGCCGTCTACTTCACTTTGCATGAATTCACCCTGGACTTTGACAGAGATGGATACATACCGGGTTAATAATACTAGCCTTCTGTAAACGTGGATGTAGGGGCTAATTTTGTGGACGTTTTTGCATTTCCATAGCTTCTATAAAGCTTGACCATGCATAAACGTACAGCTTGATCATGCTTCAAACCAGGGAACATGGTAAAACCACAGAACAAAAGTACCCATGGGCCATCTGCACAAGGGCGAAGAATAAAATGATTACTTTATTCATAAAAATCAGTTTACAATTTCTTTAAATATATTGCGTTGACACCTCGATTCATGTCTCATGTGCCCAATAGTTTATTCATCAATAATAGAGAACGTTAATTAAGGGTAAATAATTATATATCGCTAATTCCTCACTGAACTGCTTCATGTTTAATAAGTGTTATGTAATTAGTAATAGCAAAGTAATAACAAAACTTAAGTAGCCAGTAGAGAAGCTACCTTCATCAGGGGCACCAAACATATAGTATATGAGCTGTTCCGGTGAATAAACAGTAATTATAAAAGACAGTTGTAAAATTGAATATGATACTGGAGGAATTAAAGTACTAATAAACAAGATTGTTCTCATGGTAACAGGTAATGAAATCTTCAATGATCTCTACTAGAAGTTAATCGTCTTCCAATGAATTTCTACTTATCTCCCTTTCCCTTCAACCTCCTTTTACCAAACCAACCCTGATGATAACCCATAACTATAATCTCCTGAGCCTCCGGGATATAATCCTTTCCTTAAAGCCCTGTATGACCGCCATTTACATCACCCCAAAAACCGTCTGTATCTCCTCGGGAAGATGCCTCCTGGATGGCTTCCATTTATCTGAGACAACAAAATGGGGACCATGAGCCAGCAGGAATTCAGGATGACCGTCTGTAGGAGTCCTTGTCCCAGAAATCATTCGATTTTACTAAATTTAGGGTGTCACTATAAGCACTGGGGAACCTCTGGCCATTCAGAGCTTAAGACATTGAAAAGAGGGATTTAGAGGAGTTGTACAGGAAGACAAAGAGCTCAGGAAAACAAAGGAGATGAAGTACAATGATCTGGATGAAAAAAAAAAACAGTTGCACTGAGAAGTAATACTTAGAGAGTTTGAAATAGCAAGATTAAGAAAGGAAGTGATAGTGGAGATGAAATATATGGCTTTTATAAGCTGATGTAACTGTGGCCGAAGGGACGATGCTAACACCAACCAGTAACGCGTACAATGCACTACGTGGGGTGCACTGACGGCACTAAACCCCCAAGGGTTTAGTGCATTCTATTAAGCAGTGGTAGCGTTCCATGAACGCTACCACTGCTTAATAGAATGCAGAATGAACAAAGGTGACCTACTCATTCTCCCACCTACGCACACTTGTTCGTCATTAAAGCTTCTGTGGCCGACTTCCAAAATGAATACCTGAAAAGAACGAATACAGCGCATAATATCAACTAAAGGGGAAAGCCATCAAATGAAAGAAGATTAAATTCTCTCTCCCAAACAAAATGCCCATAAAATCGAAGCTCAATTTCGGAATGCTGAAAATAATTCCAAGATAAAAAAAAAAAAAAAAAAAAAAAGGGGGGGGGGGGGGTGGGGGGGTGGCGAGGGGGGGGGGGGGGGGGGAGGAAATTTTTATGTAGTACGATTTATCTACTCCCACTATTCACTGAATTTCCATTTTCAACATGATCGCAAATAGGCACCATTCGAGAAATTCTGAATTCAGGATTGGACCGCAGGGATTTTGCATTCACGTTAAATTTACAAACTTCGAAATGCGGATTAAGTTCCCAACGAGAAAAGGGGCGGCGATTATTCCAAATATGTAAAAAAAAAAAAAAAAAAGCAAGATAAACTTTTCATCAGAGGCTGAGGCTGAAACGGGTCACTGAAAATTCCAAAGCATAAATATGAAATCCACGTAAAGCAGAGAGAGAGAGAGAGAGAGAGAGAGAGAGAGAGAGAGAGAGAGAGAGAGATCTAACTACCTATCTGAGGAGAGGGAGATAATCGATCTCTATGTAACGAGAGAGAGACAATCTAACTATCTAAGGAGAGAGAGAGAGAGAGAGAGAGAGAGAGAGAGAGAGAGAGAGAGAGAGAGAGAGAGAGAGAGAGAATCTAACTATCTATCTGAGGAGAGGGAGATAATCGACCTCTATGCATCTATGCAAGGAGAGAGAGACAATCTATCTATATGTCTAAGGAGAGAGAGAGAGAGAGAGAGAGAGAGAGAGAGAGAGAGAGAGAGGTCCTTTCTTTTCCTGTCAGGTCATTGACAATGCAACCGCATTGGTGGCTGTCATCATCATACTTGGAAGAAGAGCAATGCTATGGGGGCAACAAAAGTTTTATTGTCTTTCTCCGAAGTTAAAGTCTCCTTTCGAGATGACTTCCACTTGAGGTTTTCCAGAGAGAGAGAGAGAGAGAGAGAGAGAGAGAGAGAGAGAGAGAGAGAGAGAGAGAGTTATGGGCCTCCTGGATCGCCCACATTGCCGAATTTTATTTTACTATTTTACTCGATTCTTGTTTTGCACGATGAATGCTCTTCCTTTTCCCATGACATGTTTACTCGCACTGATTTTCCCATATCATTGTCATACACGGACAGGAAAACTATGAGAGAGAGAGAGAGAGAGAGAGAGAGAGAGAGAGAGAGAGAGAGAGAGAGAGAGTGGGGGTGGTGTTGGGTTTGTATGAAATGAAATTGTTCCAACATGGAGAACTAGAGAACTCTTCTCCAAATTTCTCTCGTTACTGATATACACTGGTAAAAAATGACCCACGGCCCATGAAACTCCCACAGTCGGACGCGACGGCCTGTGTTGTTGCGCTGCCACCGCACTATGATGGCTAACTTTAACCTTAAGTAAGATAAAAACAGCTGAAGGTAGAGCGCTGTAATTATATCTGATGATTGGAGGGTGGATGATCAACATAGCAATTTGCAGCCCTCTAGCCTCAGCAGTTTTTAAGATCTGAGGGCGGACAGAAAAAGTGTGGACGGACGGACAAGGCCATCTCAATAGGTTTCTTTTACAGAAAACTAAAAATCCTAGATATATGTTGGTGTAAATGAAATTAATTTTGTCTTATTATATGTGGCAGAAAAAAGAGATACCTCTGTTCCCGAACAGAGTTCCACGCAAAAGTTAAAGAAAAGACAAATAAGATAACTACTGAAACGCGCGCAAAAAAAAAAAAAAAAAAACAAAAAAAAAAAAAAAAAAAAAATGCAGCAAGCTCTGTCAAAAAGCATTATCATAATAATGAGACGCTTAGTCAACATAAACAAAAAAACCAGCTTTTCTCTCATCATCAAAGGTAAAACTTAACAGACTTCATTAACATTGGGAATTTTGGCTTTAAAATAAAAATACTGTCATATTTTCATGAAGGGTTTTTCTTTAACAAACATAAAGATATGCAGATTACAACGGGGGAGCTAAAATGTTTCTTTTCGGTTCACCAAAAAAATAAACTATTATAAATTTCCTCCAAATGTTCAGAAGCAAAATTCAAGCAACCAAAATATTTCTGAGAATGTGATTGAGTTTTCTATAAAAATCACTATTACTTATCACTATCTGAAAAATAAGCATCATAATCGAATTCTCTTCCTCTGTCTCTTATCTCAAACACACATTCATATACGTTCACAGGCCGAACCTCAAAGGCCGCCCTATCGAAAATCAACATTTATTGTGTATGAAAAATATCTGAAAGTGGGGCGAAGGAGAAACATTCCATAATCTGATCCAACATGACGCGAGTATATATCTCAAACGGCGGACTTCGCCAAACGCAATTGCATTGCACAAAAATATCAAAACAATCCTTCCTTCCTGATACTCTTGTCTTGGTACATCTTCCTTTCTTGTCCCCTCGTCCTGGGATCCCCTGATACCACCTCACCTTTTGGGTAAAAAAAAAAGGATAGGGGGGGCGGGGAAAAGAAAAAAGAAACAAAACTTCTACGAGAATTCCCCACGGAGGAATTCAATCGAATCATCTATTCAGGAGATGACGTCGGTCAAGCGAGGAATAAACAGAAAGTAATTTCTTATGCATAGGATAGATTTCGTGCTCACGAGGTTGGAATGGCAGAAGCAGTTTTTTTTTTTTTTTTTTTTTTCTTTTTTGCACGCACACTGCCTCACCATCCACATTACACCATCACCGCTAACCCCGGTCCCGGCGAAGACCAGAAGAGCTTGGAAAATACGTATCTCACTTCAACGTTATTAAAAAATTCACGACAATCTGATGCTTGAAGGAGGTTTCAACTGTTAGCCGTCACTGGGTGATTGTGTCCCACTGGGTTTCAGTGCGCGAGTCTTCCTTGGCATAGTTCAGAGCTTTTGATTTATTACACACACACACACACACACACACACACGCACACACATATATATATATATATATATTATATATATATATATGTATATTATATATATATATATATATATATATATATATATATATATATGTGTGTGTGTGTGTGTGTGTGTGTGTGTGTGTGTGCACGTGTGTTGAATCTACTGGCAATTTTTATCAAATACATATGTAGTTGTAATAGCCACAACGAATTCTTCGTGCATTTTTGGATACGCTTGTCACTTCAAAGCGTTAAGATCCAAGTGGAAGAAATGTGAAGAAATTAAGAGGTTAAAAGGGTATTGTGGCTATTACAATTACACACACACACATACACCACACACACACACACACACACACACACACACACACACACATATATATATATATATATATATATATATATATATATATATATATATATATATATATATATATTTCTTGTCATTTTGTACATGTGAGGTTCTAGCATTTTAATTCGCAAATAATAAGCCCACCACAAATATTCCTCAATAACACTGAATTCACTTTCCTCGCGGACAACTTGCACCCAAACAGAATTACATTACATAAACGAACAGAAGGTTAATACGGAAGATGTCGAATAACTCACCCCCATCTTCTTCAGAAACACTCCCGTTCCTAACTATGCTCGTAAATCCCTCTCTTCCCAACACAGGAACTCTTTGTTCATATCTAACAACATCTTTCTAAGACTCCCACTCATTCCTTTCTTATACTTCTGTTTTATGAGAATTATGCACGCTTCTCTTCATCCTATCGTCGCTCTTTTCTCTCTCAGGAATATACCATCGAAAAATACTTTAATCCTACATCAAAATTATTACCGCATACATATATATATATATATATATATATATATATATATATATATAATGTATATATATATATATATATATATATATATATATATATGGTGTGTTGGGGGAATTTGTCACGTTAATGTAGAACGCTGGAGGAGATTATTAACAGCAACCAAAATGTTGAATTCATACCAACCCAATTCTGTATTGCGAAAAACTGCCTCAAAATAACTATACTGGTTCGCCGTTGTATGTTCATTGTGACAGGTTACTAACACTTTCCAGATGGACTGTTCCTGAATTAAGAGGCAGCTGGAGAAAGTCTAGCCTTTACCTACATTCTCTTAGTGAGGTTTTTGCAGAAGACTTTGACTTGAGTTCCTTATGGCTTGTTATGTTCCTGACGATAGTAAGAATAGTTTTGCTTTGACTTTATTATATTTTCAAATTCATGAATGTGTGTGAATGATACAAATAGTTTTAAGCATTAACATGTATTTGCCTGCATAAAATTTTAATAATCATACTATTTAATTACTACGCCACAAATTTCTTAAACTCATTAATGACCCCATCTAGACTAGGTTAGGAAAACCAGAAGCATAAAATAAATACAATCCCTGACCTAAAAGTTAAAGAAACATGTTGACAAAATATTTTACCGAATAAATGTATTTTGTTGTGAACATACAAAGCAAAAATATATAGAAAAGACCTTCACAGACAAAAGTCATGTTACGGAATCTCAGTTCAAAAATGTATTGCAAACGAATATAAAAACTTATTCAAATATTATAAAGTTTTACTTTATTCCTAATCAAAAATTACCTATATCACTGAAAACAGCTTCGAATCTCACGCTTAAAAGTTGTCTTCAGTAAAAAAAATAGACAAAATGGCCTTGGGAATCATTATAAAAGTAATAAATATTGATTACTGGCACATAAAAATTTGTATCTCATTCATTTACCTCTGAAAAATAAAATGTCCGAACCAGCGTCACGATCGTAAAATTTTGTATCAGAGAAAAGAACACTAATATTTCAGCGCTTTAGCATACTGCATACACAGCATTCATAAAACTCGGATTATTCTTTTAAAAATATATACTCGCGGGGTAAAAGAAAGACGGGGATGATAAAAAAAAAAAAGCCTTTCAGCTCTCTCGAAAATAAGCCTTAAAAAGGGGAGACAAAGAAAGAACGGCAGAAAAGAAATAAAAGAGGGAAAAATGCGAGAGAAAAGGAGAGGAAAGTGGATGGAAGTTTCTAAAAGTCCCCCGGAGGCAAAAACTCTTAGTATGACTACAGCGGCGGCCTTCAGAGGGCCATTTTTTTCTCAAATAGTTTTCTTGAATAGGACACTTCTCCCCTCGTCCTTTGCCTTTTGAAAGAGTAAGGGAAAAAATCTGCTTATTTGTGGATTTTCATGAAAAATAAGAAAGAGAGGGTCGGGGGGTGGAGGCCGGGGTGCCGCTTATGGTCCGTACAAGAATTCATGCATCAAAGGAGAGAGAGAGAGAGAGAGAGAGAGAGAGAGAGAGTGCAAAATATTCAGAAATTTTTAGTATGGTAAAATAAGGATTATGGGTTGGCCAATATTCATACCAACACATCACGCTCACAGTAAAAATTCCGTCCTGGTGACATACTGAAAGAAAAAAAAAAAAAAAAAAAAAAAAAAAAAATCCAAGACCAAACTATATTCAAGGTAACCTGCCTTTCTTATACAGACGAATAGTATTTTCAGTACAAAGAAAAAAATTTATAGCATGATTTCGTATAAATCAATCAGTTTAAGGTAGTTATTATGTTCAAGACCTAACTGTGGAGAAGAATACGATAGTTTGCAGAGCAGTTTTAGCATATTTTAAAACATAATTATATGTTTTAAAAGAATAAGATCAATTGCAGAGTAGTTTGAAAATAGTTTCTAAACATTTCTGAGAACTCCAAATTTCTAGTCATGTTGCGGAAACCTAATTATGAGAAAATTACAACTATGATCGTATTCTATGAATATTTACACTGAAAAATAAAAAAATATTGACGATGATCACAAAATAGGATATTTTGGCCATTTGCTGAACTAGATACATTGCAACTCAACCGGCAATAGATTAAAAAAAACGAAAGCAACTCGTTTAACGATTTATGTCGAACTGAACCGTAAAATCAGTTTCTAGTAATTTTGCTCATATGATTTTCTTCGCATGTTTGGTGAGATTGCCACAGTTACACAGGTGTGTGTATTGTGTTGTCTATGTCTGGCTTCAAACCTGTGCAAGTTTTTCAAGGTCAAAGCTCGGAAAAAATGAAAATAAGTACCCGAGTAATAGCAGCATATCTTCACTTATCTAAAGAAAAGTCATAATCACATGAGTCAATAAAAAGGGAAACTAAATCCACAGTAGTATGCCTTTTTGATTTTGTTTTTTAAAAAACAAAATCAAACATGCATACTACTGAGAATTTACCTTCACATTTATTGTAAAGTGATAATGATGATTATGAGAGATAGTAAGATAATACATCAAAGAATGTAGAGCTACAGATATTAAAATGTTTTACCCTAGGTCCTTGTCATTATTATTATTATTATTATTATTATTATATTATTTTTTTTTTTTTTTTTTTTTTTTTTTTTTTTTTTTTTTTTTTTTTTTTTTTTTTTTTTTTTTTTTCTCTATCACAGTCCTCCAATTCGACTGGGTGGTATTTATAGTGTGGGTTCCGGGTTGCATCCTGCCTCCTTAGGAGTCCATCACTCTTCTTACTATGTGTGCCGTTTCTAGGATCACACTCTTCTGCATGAGGCCCGGAGCTACTTCAGCCTCTAGTTTTTCTAGATTCCTTTTCAGGGATCTTGATCGTGCCTAGTGCTCCTATGATTATGGTACGATTTCCACTGGCATATCCCATATCCTTATTTACTATTTTCAGATCTTGATACTTATCCAATTTTTCCCTCTCTTTCTCTTCAACTCTGGTGTCCCATGGTATTGCGACATCAATGAGTGATACTTTCTTCTTGACCTTGTCAATCAACGTCACGTCTGGTCTGTTTTGCACGTATCACCCTATCCGTTCTGATACCATAGTCCAGAGGATCTTTGCGTGATCGTTTTCTATCACTCCTTCAGGTTGGTGCTCGTACCCACTTATTACTGCAAGGTAGCTGATGTTTCTTGCACAGGCTCCAGTGGAGGGCTTTTGCTACTGAATCATGCCTCTTTTTGTACTGGTTCTGCGCAAGTGCGGGCATTCACTTGCTATGTGGTTTATGGTTTCACTTTTCGTATTGCACTTCCTACATATGGGAGAGATGTTATTTCCGTCTATCGTACTTTGAACATATCTGGTTCTTAGGGCCTGATCTTGTGCCGCTGTTATCATTCCTTCAGTTTCCTTCTTTAGCTCTCCCCTCTGTAGCCATTGCCAATTGTCATCGCTGGCTAGTTCTTTAGTCTGTCTCATGTATTGTCCGTGCATTGGTTTGTTGTGCCAGTCTTCTGTTCTTTCTGTCTTCTCCTGTCTCTGTATATTTTCTGGGTCTTCGTCTGCTTTTATTAGTCCTTCTTCCCATGCACTCTTTAGCCACTCGTCTTCACTGGTTTCAGGTATTGCCCCAGTGCTCTGTTTTCGATGTTGACGCAGTCCTCTATACTGAGTAGTCCTCTCCCTCCTTCCTTTCGTGTTATGTATAGTCTGTCCGTATTTGCTCTTGGGTGTAGTGCTTTGTGTATTGTCATATGTTTCCTGGTTTTCTGATCTATGCTGCGGAGTTCTGCCTTCGTCCATTCCACTATTCCTGCGCTTGTATCTGATTACTGGCACTGCCCATGTGTTTATGGCTTTTATCATATTTCCGGCGTTGAGTTTTGACTTGAGTATCGCCTTGAGTCTCTGCATATATTCTTTCCTGATCGTGTCCTTCATCTCTTGGTGTTTTTATATACTCCTCCTTCCTTTCCATTATTCCCAGGTATTTTGTATCCTGTCTCATCTATGTGTTTGATGTTGCTCCCATCTGGTAGCTTTATCCCTTTCAGTTCTCGTTACTTTGCCTTTTTGTATGTTGACTAAGGCGCATTTTTCTATTCCAAACTCCATCCTGATGTCCCCAGATACAATCTTACAGTCTGGATAGGGTATCTATTTCCTTGATGCTCTTACCATACAGCTTGATGTCGTCCATGAACATCAGATGGTTGATTCTGTTGCCTCTTTTCTTGAGTTGGTACCCGGCATCCATCTTCTGTAGTACTTTTGTCAAGGGAAATCATGGTACTACGAAGAGTAGTGGGACAGTGAGTCGCCCTGGAAGATCCCTCTCCTTGATATTAACCTCCTGCTAGTCTTATTCCAGAGCTTGTAAGTATTGTATTCCAATTGCGCATTGTATTTTGAGGAAGCTGATGGTATTTTCCTCTGCCCCATATATTTTCAGGCATTCTATTAGCCATGTGTGTGGTATCATGTCGAAGGCTTTCTTATAGTCTATCCATGCCATGCTTAGGTTGGTTTTCCTTCTCCTACTGTTCTTCATTACCATTTTGTCTATGAGGAGCTGGTCTTTTGTGCCCCTCCACTTCCTTCTGCAGCCTTTCTTTGGTGGGGGTGGGGGATGGTGTTTGTCTCCTCTAGGTAGTTGTATAGCCTTTCACTGATGATACCTGTTAGTAACTTCCACATTATTGGTAGGCAGGTGAATAGCCTGTAGTTACTGGCTATATTTCCCTTACTCTTGTCTTTTGTACTAAGGATGTTCTTCTGTGGTCATCCATTTGGGTGCTTGGTGATTTGAGATACAATGCTGGAGTTGTTCTGCTATTCGTGGGTGTAGGGCCTTGAAGTTTTTGAGCCAGTATCATGGACTTCATCGGGACCTGGGGCTTTCCAGTTTGGCATTTTCTTTAGTTGGTGTCTGACTGTGTCTGTCGTGATGTCTGTGAATCTTTGTTTTATTCTCCCTCCGTTTCTTCTTCCTTGACTTCCTGGAGCCATGTTGCATGTTTGTTGTGTGATACCAGGATTGCTCCATATGTTTTCCCAGAGTCTCTACTTGGTCGGCTTCAGGAATTTCTGGGTGGTTGTCTTCCCCTCTTAGTTGGCTGTATAGTCTTTTCTGGTTGGTTCCGAATAGTTTGTTCTGTGGGTATCCCTTATTCCTGTTCATGTACCGTTGGATCTTATGTGCTTTGGCCTTAAGCCTCTGTTTTACGTCTTCTATTGTGTTGTTTAGTCCCCTCTCTTGTACTTTGTATTTCTCGTTGAGTTCCTCCCTTGTTTTCTTGCTTCTTAGCCTTTTTTTCTGCCATCTCTTTCAGTTTACTCAAGTCAGATCTCATCACCATGATTTGCTTTTCCAGGCGCCTTTTCCAAGGAGGTTGCTGTTTTGGTTTCTGTTGGGTTGTTGTGCTGGTGGTGTTGGTTGTTTCGGATTCCCATCAGTTCTGCTACTAATCTTGCTCCTGCATATGTCAAGTTATTTGTTTCTGTGATACTGGTGGTGTATTATGCCCATTATTTCATTGACCTCACTTGTTTTCTCCCGTAATTTCTTGGTGTTGTAGGCTTTCATGGAGGGGATCTTTGTTCTCTCTGTATCTGGCTCCATCCATTGTCTAATCTTTTCTACCCATTCCGTCCTCTCTGTTACTTCGTCGGTGTTTCTTCGTGTGTCGTTGTTTGATACCTCATCCTCCCTGTCGTCTTCTGGGTGGCATCGTCTCTCAGTTCGTCTTCGTCTTCGTGTAATTCGTTGTCGTGTGACATTTCCCTTTCCAGTTCTTCTTCTCTCTGTTGGGGAGAGCCAGTTCTTTTTCTTTAGTTCCTACTTGGTCTGCCAGCTCTGCTCTGTTTGGGGGGTGTTAGTTCCTCTCATTCCAGATGTTGACCAATCTTCTTCTATATCCTCTCTCCGTCGGGTGCTTTCTGATGTAGCATCTCCATATTTCCTTATTTCTTCTCTTGTCCATCTTCCTTTTTGCCTCTGTAGCTCCAAATCTCAGGCTGTTGATTATTGTCGTTGTGGTGATCAGTTGCTGGATGACGACCTCCAAGTACCTGACCGTCTTCCCCTTCTATTGGGTTGAATACCTGGTTGCCGGACGAAGCTCCTCTGTTGCCAGAGGTTCCATTTACGTCGTTGTCGTTTAATCCTTCATTTCTTTCCATCATTGCTGAGTTTTGCTATTTAACCCATAGCTGGACCCTACCCCATCAGGGATAAGTACTCATTTACAGCTGAGTAGACTGAGGAAATTATGGTAAAGATCCTTTCCCAAGGAATCAACGCCGAGGAGAGCGGTCACCCATCCAACGACTGACCAGAGCCAATGTTGCTTAACTTGACTTAAGTCTATTGAGACCTAACCCACTCCTCCACGGCGCCACAATATTATTATTATTATTATTATTATTATTATTATTATTATTATTATTATTATTATTGAAAAAGAAACCCACAAATTCAATTTGTAACTTGTTTACTTCTAAGTATTTACATTTAGTTTTACTCCACACTCGAGTACTTTCAGGCCCTTCTGTGGCCCATTCTCAAGAGATGTTGGGATGTTAGCCTGGGTCAAGGCCCAGCAGTCTTCTGGAACTTCTTCTCGTTGTGCTGTCATTTATGCGATGGTTTCTGGTTCTGGTTTCTGAGAGTTGCCAATCCCTCTTGTCGCTCTGATATCCTGAGCTGATGGTCAATGGGATTCACCTTGTGGTAAGGGTGTGGTCACCGTAAGTCTGTTGGCAGGAACCTAATCTCCAGGTCAGCAGGGTCAATCTTAGCTTCTTTTAATATCAAAGCTCGGCTTATGGGATCTTCTGAGGTAAAAACCTTTGTTTCCTTCAATTACTTTGATCTCTCTGATAAGCGCACCTTCTACTACCCCTCCTGTGACTAATTTTGTTCGCTTTTGTATATAAGCCTACTGTTTTTGAAATCCATCCTATGGTCATTTTCCCCAACAATGTCTAGCTATAGCACTCCCCTGAGAGTTAAGCTGTACTGCCCTTCTATGTTCTTGGACTCTAGTCCTTATTCCCCTACATGATTCCCCCACATATCTGTCTCCACAAATTAATTGCAATTGATATGTATACCCCCGCCTACATCATCTGTATTACTGTCTTCTCCTTCCAATTTATTTTTACATACTTTGTTTTTTAAGGTATTATCAAAGGTATATACAAATTATATTGACTTTCTTTCATTTTTGAAGTGATTTGTTTGTTCATTTTAGGCATAAAATATACTTAGGTATATTTTCAGAATCCCAATATTAAACATTCAGTAGATTTCATAGACAAAGTTAAGAAAAAGAATATAAAGGACACAATGGTTAGTTTTGATGTAGTAGCATTATTCACCAATGTCCCCTTAGATAAAGTATTAGAATTCCCTACAGACTAAACATAATGAGGGTATTTTCAATCCAGACATCGAAATAGGCGTCTTCCTTGAGTTGATCAAATTGTGTGTCAGTGATACTTATTTCACGTTTGAAGGACATGTTACAAACAGAAATTTATGGAGTAGCTATGGGGTCCTCATTATCACCTATACTCGCTAACATCTATATGGAATATTTCGAAACTAATCTAGTTCCTAATGTGAATGTCCCTGACTTAAACTGCAAGGATGGTGGAGATACGTGGATGATATTTTTGCTATTCTCGCAAGGGGATGGAAATAAAATAGAAACTTTTCTAGATGAGCTCAATAAGTTTGATAACAATATCCAGTTCACTTTAGAGAAAAGTAACAATAATAAACTGCCTTTTTAGACATACTCATAGAAAGAAAAGAAACAGGATATGAATTCAGCACATATAGAAAGCCCACACATACAAACTCATATATTCATTTCTTCTCTTTTCATAGTCATGATATAAAAATAGGGGTTCTAACAGGTTTTTTATTTCAGGGCAATGAGAACGTGTGACCCTTGCAAGATAGAGCAAGAAAATAAATTACATCGATAAAAGCTTCGATTGCATTAGCATACCCGGGAATGGTTCAGAAAAAGGGCACTCACCAAAGCTAGAAAAATATTTACAGAGCGAATGTAGAGAGTACATGGAATAAAGAAAACAAGAAAATAGTTGCCCTCCCTTTTATGCCTAAAATGAAACAAATCACTTCAAAAATGAAAGAAAGTCAATATAAATTTG
>NC_061088.1:69963891-70041391 GCF_015104395.2 Macrobrachium nipponense
TTCCATAGCCCAACCTAATCGATAAATTCCACCTTATAGGAAGTAGACCATCGTAATTAAAAATGACATTAAAAAGGAGAGAGAGAGAGAGAGAGAGAGAGAGAGAGAGAGAGAGAGAGAGAGAGAGAGAGAGAGAGAATATTAACTTGAAAAAATCTTCCACAGCCAACCTAATAAATATATTCCACCAAAGGAAGCAAATCGTCGTAATTAAAATGACATGAGAGAGGAGAGAGAGAGAGAGAGAGAGAGAGAGAGCGAGAGAGGTTGGGGAAGAGGGAGGAGGGTGAGACAGGCAATAAAAGTGTACGATAAAAATCTCATCAAATTTACCCGGAAACCCTGAACTTAATTAAACTCGACGATGACGAAGATAAAACGGGGAAAATAGTTCAGCACCTTCGTCCCTTACATGAAAATTTTGAGAATTCCCAGATATTCCACAGACGCCAAAGAATGGGTGGGAGGGGGATTCCCGGAACTCAGGTGAAATTCCAAAGCCGATTAAAAAAAAAAAAAAAAAAAAAAAAAAAAAAAAAATTCCGTAAAGGAACTTCACTGGTCTCTGACTGAAATCAGGCTGGTCTAGAAACCAAAACTAGATACTGGTCTGGAGACCATTCGGTCTCTGGTTCAATGAATTGGTCTTGTTTACGTCAGAGCGTGATACTTATTTCTTTTTTTTCTTTCGTCATTCTTTTCATCTGATTTCCAGGAAATGGTTTTTTGGGTCTAGGAGACTCTGTTGATAAGAGATTTCTTGGAATTTTCGTGATACAACACTCATAATATTGTACGAAACGAAGCCATAAGCGCTAAAGGTAATATTGAAATAATGCTAGCTTTTTTAATGATTGGTATTTACATGATTTATTCATTAGACGAATATATAATGAAGTAAGCCCCACTTTATAGAATCAGTAGAGAAAGGGAAACCGAAGCCTTAACTTAATCTACCTTTATTTCTTGAATGATTAAAAAAAAGTATTTCACATTTATATAAGTATAGTATTTAGGGGGACCGACAAATAGCCGTCAATTTGAGTAACCCATCTTGACAAGAATGTGGGATTGTCTATCATCTTCTGCATTTCCTGAATAATTTAACCAGCCTATTTTAGGTTTACAAAATGAAATGGGAGTTCGCCGACGAAAAAAATATACCAGACCTTCAAAGATACAGATCAGACAATATCTGGTAACGATCTCCGTTCAAATAAGGTTAATTTCATCACAAGGACTACGATATAAGCTCCCTTCAATTATGTTTAATTTCTTCATAAACCATCAAAATAATCTCCTTTCAATTATGACTAATCTCATCAAAGTGCCCAGATAATAATCTCCGCTCAAGTGTTCTGGTTCGAAATAACTTATCGATAAAAATCCCCCTAAACTCGTTCGATTTCGTCGTTATTTTATAAATAATAGTCTCCCTTCATACTAGTTGTATTTCAACCGATTACTTTAATTATAATTGTTTTCCCATAAAATCTTAATTTTAACAAATTGTTAAACAATTTTCTTTCTTCGGCGCAATCGAGTTTTCTGCACAGCGTATAATCAAGGCCACCGAAAACAGATTTATCTCTCGATGGTCTCGGTATAATGCTGTATGAGCCGCAGCTAATGAAACTTTCAGCCACGGCCCCGTGGTGGCCTGCCCAATAGCGTTGCCAGCCAAAAGTATCATGGCTAACTTAAACATTAAATAAAATAAAAACTACCGAGGCTACATGGCTGCAAACTGGTATGTTTGATGATTGGAGGGTGGATGATCAACATATAAATTTACAGCTCTTTAGCCACAGTAATTTTTAAGATCTGAGGGCGGACAAGAAAAGTGCGGACAGAAATAGTGCGGACGGACAGACAAAGCCATCTCAATATTTCTCTTTTACAAAACACTATAAAAAAAATATATCCAAAGGCTAAATAAAATTATCCTTCCAAATTATTCTAAATCTCGACAAGGAGCTCCAGGAAAGCTACAATTCGCGGTGGGAATTCCTCGCAACGAGATAACGCATTTTCCAACGAACATTCAATATTAAAGACGTATTGAACGCGCCGCTACTCGCTGCTGAACAAACAGTTCAGCTAAAATTTATAGCATCGTTGTCGTCTGAGCCACCAAAAACTACGCTAAATCATTCATGAACCCCGCGTTTAAATCCATGTTCCCGTATCGACTTGAGAGTCTGTCTTGTGACTGGGATATAATTTTTGCTTTTCTTTTTAGGAAGACTCGAACAGGCATTCAATTTGGAGCAGGAAACTATAATAATGTTTACCTGAAAGAGAAGAATAGTGAAGTTGTCTACTGCGTCTGTGGTGGTGTGTCTGTTTTGTGTGTGTGTGTGTGTGTGTGTGCTGTGTGTTTTTGATGGGTTAGAAGGGAGAAGGAGGAGAGGAGAAAGGGAGAGTAGAAGAGATAGGAGAGAGAGAGGAGGAGAGGGAGGAAGAGAGGAGAGAGTAAGATTGTTTTCCCAGAAAAGAATAATGAAATTTTGATGGGGCTTGAGAGAGAGAAGGGGGAAAAAGAAAGGAGGGGGGAGGGGGGGAAGAGAAAAGAGGGAGAGAGAGAGAGAGAGAGAGAGTAATAATGTTCTCCAGAAAAAGAAGAATAATGAAATCTTTTGATGGGCTTAGAGAGAGAGAGAGAGAGAGAGAGAGAGAGAGAGAGAGAGAGAGATACTAGTATAACCCCAGCTACTTTCAGCCATGCTTTCAGAATGTTCCCTCCCTCTCTCGTGACGTCAGAACGCAATACTTTTGCTTTTTATATTTTAATCAATGAACAGCAAACAATACTAGCTTAGTGACACCCAATCCGAGGGCGACACAGCCATCATGTGACTCGAGGCCATTTTGGTGATACTGGTATCAAGATACCTTGATTTTCTCCTTCCCCTAATTGAAACGCGTAATAAATAACCGCTTTTATAAAAATGTCTCCTTTTAAAACACGTCCTGACAATATCTAAATTTTAAAATGACGTCTCATAATACTCTCAAATGTAATTCATTTCTATAAATAACCCTAATGTTACAAAAAGATTAATACCACAATATTATCGGCACGTGTTATTGAATAATAAAATTCCATAATCGAGAGTTTTTTTTTTCTTTTTAATTACATACCATACCTCTGACTTTGTTTGCAAATAAGTATGATCACATATAATTAAAATACAGAGAGGTATTACTTCCACTTATTACACTTCCATTTTTCATTATATAATTAATTAGCTTGTATTAAAGGGTACAATTTTTCTTTAAATGTTTAAATGATACCTTCCAAAGGATGGTCGGTGGGAATACGACACGCACTTATACTTTCTTGCTCTCGTCGTATATATATATAATATATATACTATATACTATTATTATATATTTCTATATAATATATCACTTATAAGTATATATACATATATTCATTACATCACATGACATACTATATGATATTATAATATACATATATAGATATATAATTATTATTACATATTATAATAATACATTATATTTATATTATATAAATATATATATATATATATATATATATTATATATATATATATATGTTAAATTAATATATTATATATATACTACATACATACACACACATATATACGTATATATATATATATATATATATATATATATATATATGATATATATATATATATAATATATGTATGTGTATGTATGTGTATGTAGTGTTATGTATGAATGTATGTATGATGTATTGTATGTATAACCCCAGCTTAAATTACAAGTATCCGCACATACGACCTAAAATTAAAATGATCTTCCTTCTTATATTATATGACAATATTAGTTTCCCTGTATACGAACCGTAAGATTATAATGAGGATGACCAAAAGTAACTGGCAATGGATTCAACCACTGCCACTTAAAATTAATAATAATAATAATAATAATAATAATAATAATAATAATAATAATAATAATAATAATAATAATAATAATAATAATAATAATAATAATAATAATAATAATAATAATAATAATAATAATAATAATGGTAAAGAAATCCACAACAGTGTAACCTGTTAATATATTCATAATACATATTTACATTTACACCACTGTGGATTTCTTCACCATCTCATTGGCTCATGCTATAATGAGATGTTAATGAATATTAATAATAATAATAATAATAATAATAATAATAATAATAAAAATGGACATCTTACATAACTCTCGGAAACTTTGTCACATTCTCCCGTTCCAAAACCTGTGCATTAATGGCGTCATGGGACACGGACACACACACACGTACACACACACACACACACACACTCGTACACACACAATCTTAATTAACTTGGCGAAGGAAACGATCGTCATATAACAAGCTTACAACACCTCCGCGTCCTCTAATTGGTTCACTGCCATTTCTCCGGCTCCATCTTCTCTTTGACTTCCTGCAATCGACCTCCTTCAATCCTGGAAGTTGAGGGACGTGGCTGGTCTCCTAGGAGAGACTCCCGGGCTGGAAAAAATCTTCGTCTTCCACATGTAGCTCTTGGACTCCTGCCTGCAGGATGCTATTCCTAAGAGCCGGGTTTCTCATTAAGACTCTTATATACTCTCGTATAGTCTCGCTGTCGACGAGACGCGACGAGAGATGAAATACGAGCACCCTGGCGTGTTGATGGAAATAAATGACAACAGGAGTTCAGAAGGTTCTAACCTTCATAACAGCCATGTGATATTATGTTCATTTTAGAAAACTTACTTATTGAAAAAGGATGTTTTTATCAAGCTACCGGGCTTTTAGTTGTGAAAGCAGTTTTTCTGACCTAGCTGGAGAATTTACTTATTGAAAAAGATGTTCTCATTTAGCCAGAGGATTTACATATTTACAGACAATGATTTTCTCATATAGGTAAGTTGATGTATGTTCAAAACAAAAGGGTTTTGCCGTCTAGATGTAGGATTTACGCTTTGAACGGATTTTTTTTTCCTGTCTAGCTAAAGAATTTACGCTCTGAACAGGAATTATTTTCTGTCTAGCTATAGGATTTAGTCATTATAAAAGGCTTCTTCTATTTTATATATATTTTCGTTCCCGCCTTGACTTTTGATGACACAGTCCTTGCTTACCTGACAAATAGAAATAATACTTAATAAATTAATAGTAACCATAGTTAAGGCTACTCCTGGAGCCAGAGCACATACTAGCATAAAGCTAACTTAATGTCGCGGTCTATGAAACTTTCAGCCACGGCAAGGTGGTGGCCTGTCTCACAGGGATGCCAGACGCACCATCGTGGCTACTTTAACCTTAAAACAAATCAAAACTATTAAGGCTAGAGGGCTACAACTTACCAGTTTGCAGCCCTCTAGCCTCAGTAGCTTTTAAGGTCTGAAGGACCGACAGAATGTTCTAAATGCTCCATTATTTGGAAAAAATATCTGTGACTGGAATTTTTTTTTATCTAATTGATGTTTTATTTTAATTAATGTTCAAACATTTCTCAGCATTATTATGTATTTATGATTTTAATTTCTGTATCATCAAGTATGAAAGAGACTGTGTATACGAGTTATATTTGTAATAAAATCTCTCGTTCCTGTTTGTGACGTTTTGAAATATCCAAAATATTTTTTTTGTGGATTCTTGTTTTTATTTACCCAATGAACGTCACAGAAAAGAAAGGCCATTTCAAAAGTTTTCTTTTACAGAAGACTAAAAGCCACAAAAAGGGCAATCACTACAACAAGGAAATGTAATGCAAGTGTGCAACGCTAGTGATGCTACTATCTCCACTACGGAAGATCTTCTCAAGCTTCGTGGATTTAAGGATGTCTAGTTAGGCTATTGGCGATACGTAATCTAGTCTTGTCAATAATTCCGTTCGTCGCCATTATGTAAGTAAGAAGTTCTGTTTCTAAGTTAAATTTGACAATGCTAATATACAGAAAAATGAAGCCATATTAGAATCTTGATGTTTAATTGCTCTTACTTTAATGATACAACTCTAGCTTAAAATCTCAGGAAAATAGATTTTGATAATGTAGTTTCATACCTACTGTGTTTGAAGAATGCGATGATAAATAGCGGGGAAAAATTACCTCCTGAATTCAAGCCATTCCGAATGAGTGCAACAGCTTAACTGAAGCAAAAAAACAATTTAAAAAAAACTACAACAAAAATACGCTATGATAATGATGATAACGATACCATGACATTCAACTAATGACAGAGCATGAGACAACACATCCGAGCTATCTATTTAACAAAATATATATTGAATGCTCCAGCGTGGCATTACTTAAACAAAGCACAAAGAAAAAAAAAGTCTTTTATTGTTTTTCAATCTTGCAAAGGATGAACTTTCAGACCAGACTTTCTTTTTCTTGGAGATTGATTGGGTACATTTAAGGTTACAGCGGCTCCAATGGCCGGCCTCAGCTTTGGACAGACATGAATCAATTAACAACTAAAAAGGAAGGTTTGATAAAAGGGTCTTTTTAACAACGTCAACAACAAAATAATAACACAGTCAATTCAGTCGCTGTTCCCTAACGTAATTTAAATTAGAGAACAGTAACTGTCACAAACAGATATTAGGGAACGAAGGAAACCAGAGTTGTTGCGCCTTTTTTTTTATACGTTCATTGGGCAAATAAAAACAAGAATCCACAAAAAAATATTTTGGATATTTCAAAACGTCACAAACAGGAACGAGGTTTCTATTACATATATAACTCGTATAAACAACCTCTTTCATACTTATTGATAAACAAAATAAATTCATATAAATACATATAATAATGTTGAGAAATGTTTGAACATTAGTACAAATGGAACATCGATTAGATAACGAGATTCCAGTCACAGATATTTTTTTTTTTCCAAATAATGGAGCACTAGGAACATGCTGCATCAATGACATGCTATATTGTAACAGAGTATTTCGGTATCCTATTTAGCTCGATTACTTTATAGGTACATACATACCAAAAGGGAAATAAAAAATGTAGGGTAATAAGAAAAAAAAGGCTGAGAGACAGCCATTTCACCAGTCCAGTAATAGATTATTATAAATGGTATGTAACGAACTATATATATATAATATATATTATATATATATATATATATATATATATATATATATATATATTGATGTGTGTGTGTGTGTCTATTATATATATAATATATATTGTGTGTGTGTGTGTGTGTGTGTGTCTATTACATTTATATATATATATATATACTTTATATTATATATATATATATATATATATATATATATATTTATACATACATATACATATGTATATATATTGAAAATATAAGGTAGAGACACCGATGGTTGACACTAACGTAACGCTAACACTACAAATAATACACCCCATTCACATAATTTCATTCAGTATCAAATAAGCACAAAATCGGAGCGGAGAACGCAGCAGCAGTTAGAGCCGCCTTCTGCAATTTGTCAAAAAATTCCCCCCAAAATTTACGTGAATTTCCGACGGCCCAACAGAACCTATTGCATGCTGTTGCCCAATTCTCCCTCCGGTACAATTTACTTAAGCATAATCAAGTTGGAGCATAATTTGCCCGGGGCGCTCCAAAAGTACAATCGAATCATGGTACGGCAAACAATTAAATAACAACGCTCATAGATTAGATTTATTTGCTGGGGATCAACAAATGAGGAAAAAGCAGCCGTGGGCGAATTCGAAAACATTTATCGATTCTCACAGAAATAGAATTCACTTCTTTGGCTTAGGATTTATCATAAATTTATCCACGATCTCAGAGTCCACTTATTTCTAGTGTATGGCGTAGTTCAGTTAAACCGTAAAACAGCAATCACTTACTCAAGGTCCAATGTGGATGTTACATTTGGGCGTGGACACAAACATGTATCATTGTTTATAGTAAATACATCTAAGCATATCTAGAAAACCAGACAGATAATATTGAAAAAACCATGCATTCAGAGAGAGGATTTGCGTAAAATCAACCCAAAAATTAATTATGAAATATCCATGGGTAAAAAAAAATAAGAGGGAAATACTATCATAATAAGGACCGAATCAATAACATCAAAAGAAGAATGGCGATAATACATACATGCACATATAAAATAAGATATATATATATATATATATAGATATATATATATATATATATATATATATATATATATATATATTATTATGTATTTATTTATTATACATAACATACAAACATTAGATATATATAATATATATATATATACATATATATATATATAAGATAAAAGTACAGGAAAAAAAAGGGTGCCGTGAAGTTCTCTAATGGAAAAAGAAAAAAAAATTATTGCGTAAAGCTAACGTCAAAAATAAAACACGGCATTGCATTACCTTAATGGACAATAATTCTCAAAATAATGTTACAGAATATATCTGACGATAACATGAGACGAAAATGAAGCTCCGTCGTCTGATACCTTACCTGGATAATGACTTATACAATGAGAGGAAAGATAGATCGTCCCATTTTGAAACGTATTGCCAGGCAAACATAAAGCTATTACCTCGATGCGCTTCTGTTTCATACAGTAAATGGGTAAGGACTTATGAAGCCAAAAATATAACTCTACGAGTGGTAAAACTTGTGATTAATATGGAGGTATTACTTGAATTATGCACAAGGAGAAACTGAAATTCAGAATAAATAAATAAATGAATGAATGAATAAATAAATAAATAAATAAATAAATAAATAAACAAATAAATAAATATAATAAAAACAATGTAGAGAAGTCATAAAGTTTTTTATTATTTCCGCACAAATGAGACCAATGTGTAAGTGTTTACATAATAAAAATATGGAATGTTAGTCCATATATATAAAAGATTGCTTGCAGGAATGTGATCAGACTAGAGACGCTAAAGATGACGTATACAATAAGTATGTAGGCTAAGTTGACATGCCGTCATCTGTGGTCATTCATTTGTTTTGAAACAGTCCAAGCTCCCTGCTTGAGACAACTACCCCGACCTAATGATTTCAAACGGCCTACGTGATCTGTAGCGTGTCTCATTTGATTGTTGTGTTCGTATGAAACTATGTCATTTGTATGTATGTTCATATGTTCGAACTACTGTCTGCTCCTTCATAACTTGTAACAGATGTGGTAGACAGAGAAACAGAGTTAGCTATCGTCATTAGAAGACCTGTACCTCTTTACCTAAGCTTTATCATGTAGAGGAATAGGATTAGCCATCATCATTGGCAGAAGCGATCAAGCTATCGTTATTAGAAGACTTGTACAATCATATCTGATCTTCACCATGTAAAACTTCAGAAGAATATATAATTTTTTATACTTAGTGTTTTCTACAAGAACCTCCTCACCATGAGTTTAACACATCGTCGTAATAACCAACAAGATAATACCGACTTCGTAAATGATCTACAAACCCCCAGACACTCCATTGAAGATGGAAGTGCAATACCAACCGACTTAGCGTAAGATTATCGCTAGTCCAACATTACCTCATAGGGCGCCTTATCATACAAGGCACAAGCCCTAATAAATGTACATTATACTTCAAATCTTAACCTCGTTGATTTCTGTAAACCATTATCAAATGAACAAGGTGTGACGTGGCCTCCAGCTTACTTGGGTCATGTGCATAAGTTGTAAACATTATATTCCTAACTTAACGCGAATTGCTCTTCGTAATTAATACTCATACTTAGTACTACTTACCCTTAGAACAAGAACCAAATAAAAATGATGCAAATTAAACACGTTCATATATCCTCAGTTTTCAGTGGAAACACAAAATAACCGAACAGAAACATAGCCTAAATTCAGTACACCAAATTATCTAAAACGTGCCAAAATCTACGGTCATATAGAGAATTGTTTCACCAAGGAAAATTAAAATTAATGCACTTTATTTTATCAGAAATAATTTTTCAGTACTGCTCAATATGCACATTATTCATTTTTTACATTTTCATTCTAATAAATAAATCATAAATATCCTATCCTAAAATTCCTGTATTTTTAACTCAACACGAAATACTATCTTCAGACTGTTTTAGGCTCTTCCATAGACCTTTCCTACTCCCACATCAACAACAACAACATCAACAAAGTAGTTTGCAGGGTTACTCCCCGAGTAAGCGGAAATATGTTACCGGTTCGTCATGACTCCACGCCTTTTGAAAATCAGACCAATCAAAGGTAAGCAATCTTTACCTTTAGAAGCATTGATAGCTTTGGATTGGTAAAAGAATTTCTCTTCTTGAATGAACTTCATTAGGAATAAGAATTTTTTTCCCAATTTTTGCTCAAGTACTTCAATTTCATATGAATTTTTAAGGCGTTTCATTGGTAAAATGAACGAAAAATGTTACTAACATTAATATCCTAAAAAATGTTTGACCTAGGACAAAGGGATGGTTTGTTTGTAAACGCAATTCACATTTCTGTGAGAGAACTAGAGGTTTGGAATTGGCAAAGTGGCTCATTAAATAAAATTAATGTGGATAAAAATAATATTTTGCAAATCAACAAACTTTGGAGAGGCTAACCTAGGAAAAAGGAAGTAAAATGATAAAGAACGGAATCGCCAAAATCAGTACGACCTTTCATTTAAGGCTACGGAAACTATCGATTTAACTGGATTCAGAAAAAAACTGTAATCCTAAAACATATATTCAGAAAGAAACTTATATCGTAAATATAAACAAAACTACTCCCCCTATAATCTGGATTTGAGTGAAAATTACTATCTTAAAACCCGGATTTAGAAAGAAACTGATACCATTAAACCCTAGTTTAGAAAGAAAGTTATTCATAAACCTGGATTCAGAGTGAAATTGCTACTAAAAAGAAATTGCTATTCTAGTACCAAGAATCGGAAATAAACCTGGGTTCAGGCAGAAACTATACTATACAAATACATGGAATCAGTAAGAACCTCCTGTCCAAAAACCTCAGTTTAGGCATAAACTGTTGTTGCACAAATCTGATTCAGAGAGAAACTTCTATCCTAAACCTGGAAGGAATTGCCGTTCTAAACCTGGATTCAGAGCAAAACTGCAACCCCAAACCTAAAATCAACTAAGGAATTAATATACTAAAACCCAGATTCGGCAAGAAACTGCCATGATAGAGACTGGGTTCAGAAAGGAACCGCCATCTTAAAAGCTGGATTCAGGATTCAGAAGAAACTGTCACAAATCCTGGATACAGAAAGTGACTGCAATCTTATAAGCGGTATTCGGAAGGAACTATCATAAATCCAGGATTCAGAAAGAATTTGTGACCTTAAAAGCTGGATTCAGAAGAAACTATAATAAATCCATGATTCATAAAGAAAGAAAGGCAATCTTAAAAGCTGGATTCGGAAGAAACTACATAAATCCTGGATTCAAAAAGTAACACCTGAACAAAACGATGACCGAAAATTAGAAGGTAAATAAAGTGTTATCATCTAACTGTCATATGAATTTTAGTTGACGTTTGTCTGTGTTCGGAGAAAGATAAAGCAATGGTCCAACGGAGGCAAACAATTTTAGATAATTGGCCACGATAGAGAACTTACAATCCATATATTTCATCTTTCGTAAACACGAAATCCTCAATAGTAGGAGTCTCCTGCAGCTTTGTCCAAAATCTCTGAAACGGAGATATTAAATATTCACCATTCGCTCTCTCCAAGCAAACAGTTTTATAAATCAATTTTTAAAAATCTAATGGTAATCCACTGACTGATTCATAATCACATGCCGTTCATATTCTATTTATCCACTGGGTCATTTACTGCATGTTACTGGGAAAATAAGGACACTTTCAAGAATTCTTTTCGGTGGCTAAAGCTCCGTTTCCATCAAGCAAAAATGCTGAGAGTTTTCTAATATCGAAGCGGTCGTTTCGCAACATCTGCCTTATTAAAACTGCAGATCTGACCTTACGGCGTTAATTGAAGATTTTCTTTAGCAGTGTTAACGATGTGTGGTATATTCCATTTCCGTGTAACATTCTGGTGAATGGCACTCTCGTCCTCTACAGTTATACAGCTGCCTTTACACAGACAACTTGATATTCAGGAACTGGTTCTTTATAAAATATACTGCGTCGTTCAGATCTATATTACATAAAACCCACGTCCTTATAAATCACTGACGCACTTTCTAAAACTGCCGATGTTAAATCCTTCGCTTCTTTGATAGGTTTTCACCTTTTGCTTCTATAGCATCGCACTTATGGACTCAACTCTACTTCTCTTTACACGAAAACTATTAACTCAAACTGGCCTATCTCTTTGCAATGATTGGTCTTTTCCCAAGACCTTTAACACTCTGGCATTCTCAAATTTTTTAATGTTCTTAACTTATACATACACTATATTTTCATTCATCAAACTTTATCATAAAGAAGACGTAATGATTCCGGCTCTTTGATTATTACTGCTATCTTTCTTGTTTCAACTGTTATTAACGTCTACCCTAAGATACATTTATTTCAGAACATTTGTGCACGTCCATTATTTCATCTTACTACTTTATTGACTATTGAATTATAGAACCACTGGCCTTCAGACATCTTGTCGTTTTCCTCCTAATAAATACTTCAAAGTTTATCTCCCAAAAGCCGAAAATGTTTATTCTGATCATGTCAACTTTCCTATATGTTAAGTTCTATTCTTTCCCTCGTTCACCAAACTTTTCCATCCATAAAAAAAAGCGTTCTTCCATCCATAAAAAAAAAGTGTTAATAGACTGAGTTCAACGTAAAATTCATAAACCAAATTAAAATATACATTCAATACATAAATATCCTTCCATAATCCTTTCCTTATGATTCCGATTCCGTTGCTATAAGAATAAGAATATAGTCAATTCTGCATATTTATTATAACACAACGTAGGGAATTTCTCTGAACTCAGAATTTCCGGCGATTCCAGAACTTTATTTTCAAAAAATGTTTTCCAAAATCCCCTGTCATTTCCTCTTCCAATGTAAATTGCATTTCAATACACAACATTGCCTTGGACTTAATGGCCCGTTCGTCTTTTAATGATGCAATATTATTTCATTCGCGAGAAGCACAACCTCAATTTACTTTGCATAAAATTGGTATCAATTAAATTTGATATTTCGAAGTTGTGGTATATAACAAGTTTAAAATTGAGGATGGCATAACAAGTAAGACAGATGCCCATTCCAGTAAAGGGGAATTATTATTGACAACATCAACTCACATTCTAAACTAGCATACACGTTTACTTTTCATTACTTCAGCCACGGAGGTTGGTTGGAAGCTGTGGATCAGGCCATGTCTTTGTTCGAGTATATCTCAACAAGGCGTGATGCGACCTCCAGCTTACTCGACACGCGTGCAAGATTTTCCCCTCACGCACAAGTTTTAAACATTATATTACTAACTTTTCGCGTAAATAGAAATGTGATAAAATCTACGGTCAAATAGAGTCTTGTTTCACTAACGAAACTTAAAAATAAATACCCAATATTTTATCAGAAATATTTTTTCTGTACTGTTTAGCATGCACATTATTATTTTTCTTATATTTTCATTCTAATAAATAAATCATAAATAACCTATCCTGAAATTCGTGTATCTTTAACTCAACGCGAAATGCCCTTTTCAGACCTTTTCAGGTTTTTCAACAGCCCTTTCCTAACCCCCACGACAAGAACAACAACAACAACAACAACAAAGTAGTTAACAACAACAACAACAAAGTAGTTTGTAGGTTTACTCCAGAGTAAACAAAAGGTTACAACTGTATTTCAAATTGATTATTCGGAAAAGTTTGTTACTGGTCAATGATGAGTTGGTTTGATGTTGAGATGGACCAGGACGCGGATTTTGAATATATTTTGCCTTGGGAGTTTGAAGTGTGTGAGCTCTTATTTTATTCCACTAATATTGATCTCATTTAGATATTTTTTACGATGAAGAAGGCGGTGATACCAGATAATCAGTCTTCTTATCTAGGCTAAGTAGTAAAAACAAGAAAAAGAAAGATAAAGAACGAGAAGTGGAGCTTAATAACCAGCCCCCAATGCTCCTCTCCACAAATAATAAACCTGCCTCCCAGTGGATGGAAAATTATAAATAAGAAGAATAATAATCAGAACTTGAAAACAGTTCCAGAGTCTGGCGATAAGGGAAATAATCAGCTGTGCAACATACAGTCCGAAAACAACTGATTTTCACAGTGGACTGTCAATTGTTATTTAGAGCAGGAATATCAAATTCACAAACCTATGACTTCAAGGAAAACCAATAAAGAATTTTGAAAGTTGTATAATAAAGAATGATTAAATAACCTACTACACTTCATAGCTTGATTCCCTTGCGAATGTTTTCAACGATATTTTCAAGATACTGAAAAAGACATATGATCTATTCTCCTTCATATACGTGCACCTATTAATTACTGGCCTGTTATACTCATTTCATCGAATTAAAAAAGTTAAGTGTATCCTAGTTTAACCAAACCACTGAGCTGATTAACAGCTCTCATAGGACTGGCCCGAAGGATTAGATAATTTTATGTGGCTAGGAACCAATTGGTTACCTAGCAACGGGACCTAAAGCTTATTGTTTATCCGAACCACATTATATCGAGAAATCAATTTCTTATCACCAGAACCGAATTCCTCTGATTCCATGTTGACAGAGCGGGGAATCGAACTCGGGACTACCGAATCGGTAGGCGAGCACGAAAACCACTCGTCCAACGAGGAATTTATTTCATCGAATGGCAGACGCTTTGGAAAAATAAACATGAGGTCGATAGAACTTTCAAAGTACTTAAATATTATTTATTCACAATACTGTAGACCTGACGAGAAACCTCACGTACGCCGATACTTGAAAAGAACTTGGGAACATTCTAGTTCTAGTCTCTATTCAGCGCAATCCCCAGCCGTTTTAGTCTGTTCATAATGCTACGTATTTCATTAGCCCTCGAAAGCTGCTTCAAGACTTCAAGACTCCAAAACTTCAAGACTCCAAAACTTCAAGACTCCAAAAGCGAATAGACGGCAGTGCTCTGTGAATTTCTACCACGATCTACGTTTGCGAGAATGTCTTTGAACAGCGGATGGAGGGTCATATGAACACGGACAGCTAAGGAATAATGAAATGTATCATCTGGCTGGGCCCACTACAGAGAACGCCAGTATGAAACCATGCTCTTTGAAGCTGCTCAGATTCAGAGAGAAACGAGCAAAGAGTCTACACGGCCAAACAACGATATAAATGACCTCATAAAATGGGTAAATTTTCATTCAATCGCCAACAACGAAAGGAAAGTATAGATATATTTATAAATGGAAAGTCTGAACAAATACAGTTAAATTGCAGGTCAACAAGAAAGAAAATACGGTGGCAGAACAAGCAAAGCCTAATGACATTGGGGCACTTAGAACACAACGAGCAGATCACAGAATCTTATCTTTAATCAGAATAAGGGACGATTATGAATCTTGAAGAGACATGGAGGGCAGCGTTCCAATTTTAGTAGCTGAAAAACAAAAAGGGTTAATTACATTGTTCTTAATTTCTCCATAACATTCATGAGAAAGTAGCAGGAGGATAACTGAGAGATAACGTTGCACAATACAAAATTTCTCTAAGAGAAAAATCTACTAAGAAACCGTGCCAGGTCACTGATAAGTAGGGGAGGGTTTTGATTCATTTCAGTCAAAGCGGACAATAAAACACTGCAGACTAGCTCAAAAAACGACAGGCGAGTTCAGTAATAAACCAGACAGAATGCTATGATAAGAAAAATGTCTCTAAAAAAATAGCCATGATATACTCAAAGTAATAATAAATATATGAAGGGTTAGAAATCAATGTCTTAAAGACATGAACTGTTTTAAAAAAGTATCACAAAAATGATTTTACCTTCTAAGTATTCAATTTCCCACAAAAAATTATTTAACCTTCTAAATATTCAATTTCACACAAAAAATTATTTTACCTTCTAAATATTCAATTTCCCACAAAAAATTATTTTACCTCCTAAATATTCAATTTCATAAAGTTAAGGACACTATATTAACATACAAGAATGATAACCACAACCCTCTTTTTTTTTCCTCTCTGCTTATCGACCAGACAGCAAAACAACATAACCGCAACAATTAACGATAGAGGAAAGGATGAGGGTCGTGGGCGGATTAGGCGAAGACTATTAAAGCCGCCCCATACTATAATGCATTTCCAATGTTTTTCATCATCAATCAGCTGGGTATTGGGTGACTCGAGCTTGGTTAATTAATTCTTTGAAACTCTATCTTCAATCTCCCTTGATGCCGACACAAAACCTCCGTAGGAGTAACCAAAGAGTATGACGACACACGTCAAATGCACAACGAAAGAAGTGAAAATTGTGCCCAAGTTTCTTCGGCGCAATCGAGTTTTCTGCACAATGTATAATCAAGGCCACCGAAAATAGATCTGTCTTTCGGTGGTCTCGGTATATTGCTGTTTGTTTGTTTGTTTGTATGGTGTTTTTACGTTGCATGAAACTAATGGTTATTCAGCGACGGGACCAACGGCTTTACGTGACTTCCGAACCACGTCGAGAGTGAACTTCTATCACCAGAAATACACATCTCTAACCCCTCAATGGAATGCCCGAGAATCGAACTCGCGGCCACCGAGGTGGCAGGCCAACACCATACCGACCACGCCACTAGGGCGCTTCGGTATATTGCTATATGTGCTGCGGCCCATGAAACTTTAATCACGGCCCAGTGGTGGCCTGGCCTATATCGCTGCCAGACGCATGATTATGGCTAACTTTATCTTAAATAAAATTAATACTGCTGAGGCTAGAGGGCTGCAATTCAGTATGTTTTATGACTAGAGGGTGGGTAACCATCATACCAACTTGCAGCCTTCTAGCCTCAGTAGTTTTGAAGACCTGACGGGAGACAGAAAAAGTGAAGACAGAAAAATTGCGGACGGACAAAACCGGCAAAATAGTTTGCTATCCAGAAAATTAAAAATGGCAGCACAGGAGACTTGTGAGAGCAGCTACACCATATATTACTTTTTCCTATGAAGTGAAGTGGGGAAGGAGGTGAAGATCTAAATGGTAACTATTTATAAATATTAAATTTTCTTTTTCTATACGCCTTAATATAACGATGGTCGTTTAATATTGTCGCTTTGATGTCTGTCTGTCCTTCTGTGTTAATATACTTGCTTCTTCCCCTAACTAGTAAATGTAACGAAATTTTAAGGGTCTATTGGATGATTACTGTATGTAGTAGTAATGCAAGGTTTCAAAAGAAAATATGGGTTGGATAAAACGTATTATGATTATGCATCGTGAACCCTGCTTTCCATACGTTTTATTTATTTATTTATTTATTTATTATTTATTGGAATGGGGGCTAGAACTGGTAAATAAAAGAAATGTAAAACTATTACAGAATCATATCCCAACCGTGTCTTTAGGTGAACGAAACCCCTAAATTACTTTCGACCATTCATGGATTAATTCACGGGATGGACAGTCACAATATCAGCACATCCTCATTACAAAAAATTTAAGTCACAGGGATCAGAAATTCCCTCCGATGTTAAGACCAAACAGTTACAACAAAAGCCTGGCTACGCATAAAAAAAACACATTTTGAAATAAAAGAAACACGCACTCACACACACACACACACACACACACACACACACACAAACACACACACACACAAACAGACAAAACTAAATGCTTTCGGCAACTTTTCCTCGGAAGAAGTGCTTTTGCCTTTAATTTTTCTTTCGTGGCCTTTTTTTTTTAACTTAACCTTGCATAAGTGTATGGCTTTTTGATGGGCAAAATCCTTCAGCAAGCTCTGTGGGATTCTACATATGTGACTCAGTAGTCCGGTTGAACTGTTTAATAATAATAATAATAATAATTCATGGATAAAGGGTCCACAGAATCAGCTTCATTGTAAAGAGCGCACACGTACACACACACACACACACACACACACACACACACACACACATATATATATATATATATATATATATATATATATATATATATATATATATATATATTTACATATATGTGTGTTTGTGTGTGTATAAAATCACAGACACGTAGACACTAGGTCTATATGAGCATGCGCATGAGGAATATAACTGGAATTGGAACAAAGAAATTTTAGGCCAAAGGCCAAGCGCTGGGTCCCACGAGGTCATTCAGCGCTGAAATGAAAATTTTGAGTAAAGACGGTTTTAAAGGCGGAATACGAGAAAAACGTCACTGTTACACTATGAAACTATTGTTAAGAGCGGGTGGATAGTGAGATGGAAGAAAGAGACTATGAACAGAGGTACAATAAAAGGAATGGAAGGGGCTGCAGCTAAGGGCCGATGGGACGCTGTGAAGAATCTTATGTAATGTCTATACAGTGCATCGCGTGAGGCGTACTGATGGCACTACTCCAATACGGGGATTCCTTGCGTGCGCGTGTGTGGTAGGCAATGAAATTAGAATTACTTACGCCGCCAAAAGTTAGAATTATATAACAAATGTCCACAAAACGCCTATTCTGAAAGCGAGCAAACTCCATTCCTGAATTCTACAACCCAACATCACGAGAAATCATAATCACTTTCCAATCGACATTTACCTGAAAAAAAAAAGGACGCAATAAAAACGTCAATCATTCCTCCCCTTTTTCTGAGCTATCAGATTTTTTTCCTCACCTTTCCCCTTGACTTCCGTATTCGAAAATAAAATGGAGAAGGAAATGTGAATACGAAAATAAATATCCATTCCGACTATCACCCGAACGAGCAATAATATTCTTCGATATATTTCCATACGGCACGATTTTTTTCTTTTAGCAATATCTTTTTTTTTTTTTTTTTTTTTTTTTTTGTAAGCGTAAGAGTAAATAACAGCACACTATTAAAGATGTGTTCGCTATCAGCTGGGGGGAGAAAATAATGCGAACTCGCTGTTTAAAGAATTTCCTTTTTGCCGGAGGCATAATAGGATTTTATAATCACAGGCACACCCGTCGTTTTGTTTAAAAAGCTTATGGACTTCGAAAATCGGTTCCTACCGAAAAAAAAACAATTTTCGGTTATTGCTGTTGCCGTATTGGTCATTTTTACCCGGACGGTTTCAGAGCCTGGGGGGAAAAATGCATAATGTTGTTAAAAGATTTATTCTCGTCTAAATATTCTGCACTGATTTCGATGCGAAATAACAAAGGAAATTTCCAGGTTCTGTGAAACTGAACGATTAAAAAAGAGAGAAGGAAAAAAATGCCTAGAGCTGCCAGAGTATGAAAATTCACGTAGACTAAATGAAACTTTCGACAGATTGGCATACGATAAATATGAGCCAGTTTTAATAAGTCAGGCTTACCATTTATACCCATTCCCAGAAGTATGTTAATTATAAGTGAAAATTGTAATAGTGAAGCATTTCTACCATAATTAAATACTCCCGAGATTTCAATGTCTGCAAATGAAGTAAGCATAAACCCCCTAAATAACTGCTATTTTTCCTTCGACGTAATAACTCATACATGACTGGATTTATACTAGATATTGCGGATTTTCCCCAGATAGTGAGTTCCTCGTTGGACGAGTCGGTTACGTGCTGGAACACCGATCTCAGGGTCCGGGTTCGATTCGCCCCTCTGCCAAAGGCAAATCAGAGGAATATATTTCAGGTGATATAAATTCATTCCTCGATGTGGTTCGGATCCCACAATAAGCTGTAGGTCCTGTTGTTAAGTAACCAATTGGTTCCTAGCCACGTGAAAATATCTAATCCTTCGGGCCACCCCTAGGAGAGCTGTTAATCAGCTCAGTGGTCTGGTAAAACTAAGATATACTTAACTTTTTTCCCAAATAGTGACACCGAGGGTTTCAACCCGCTATGTATCTACATTTGCGGCGTGTCTAGTAGAAGTCCGTTGGGGATGACCTTGAAAACAAAAGACTGTAAATACCATAAAGATAATGACCCCCTAGAAATATTAGTCCAGGACAACGACCCCCAAAAACCCCTGGAGGTCACTTTCTAGGAAAGATCCAATATTGTCTTACGTTACAGAATCACCCACGACTGATTTACGAATTTACTTCATGGGCCATTAAGGTCGTCTATTAAGCAACGGGAAACCCGAGGGAATTATTGGTAAGTAGCAGAGTTAAACAGGTTGCTCTGCATATGCAAGGTGACTAATGAGAGGCACAGTAAGTGAGAACATTTGAATTTCGTTAATTGATTGGATGGTTTAGATTAATCCGATCTTATGCCAATATGGGCACGTTTCCAAAAGCGGTACTTTAGGGGAGTCAGAGGCCTGCAGTGGATCTACTATGAATTCTGACCAACTTACCGAGTCCGACTGAATTAGGGGATAAAATAAAAAAATCCACAATTATGTATATGAGCAAAGTCGTATATTTCAAAATATAAAAAATCCACAATAATGTATATGAGCAAAGTCGTATATTTCAAAAAATATAAAAAAAACCTACAATTATATATGTATATGAGCAAAGTCGTATATTTCAAAATATGAAAAATCCACAATTATGTATATAAGCAAAGTCGTATATTTCAAAATATAAAAAATCCACGATTATGTATATGAACTAAGCCGTATATTTCATAATATGAAAAATCCACAATTATGTATATGAGCAAAGTCGTATATTTAAAAAAATGAAAAATCCACAATTATGTATATGAGCAAAGTCGTATACTTCAAAATATGAAAATTCCACAATTATGTATATGAACAAAGTCGAATATTTCAAAATATGAAAATTCCACAATTATGTATATGAACAAAGTCGTATATTTCAAAATATGAAAAATCCACAATTATTTATATGAACAAAGTCGTATATTTAAAAAAAAATCCACAATTATGTATATGAGCAAAGTGTATACTTCAAAATATGAAAATTCCACAATTATGTATATGAACAAAGTCGTATATTTCAAAATATGAAAATTCCACAATTATGTATATGAACAAAGTCGTATATTTAAAAAAATGAAAAATCGACAATTATGTATATGAACAAAGTCGTATATTTCAAAATATGAAAAATCCACAATTATGTATATGAACAAAGTCGTATATTTCAAAATATGAAAAATCCACAATTATGTATATGAGGAAAGTCGTATAATTCAAAATATGAAAAATCCACAATTATGTATATGAGCAAAGTCGTATATTTCAAAATATGAAAAATCCACAATTATGTATATGAGCAAAGCCGTATATTTTAAAATATAAAAAATCCACAATTATGCAAAAACGATTAAAAATGGGAACGTTCGACCATTTGCACGACGGTCCTCCTCAACCAACTGAATCTACTGGATTAGCTGGAGACATCGATTTCATCTGACCTAAGGCGACTGGTCAGTACTTGACCTAATTGTCAAACTCAGTTATTTTATAATTTTATGTTCCCCACCACATCGTCTTATTCCACTCAACATAATTAGGCGCTCATTACCAGGCTATAAACAAAATTTTACAATGATTATTTTTCACGGCACGGGAGACCTAGTCATGCAAAACACTCCAAAGAAAATCGGGCCTCTAAAAGAAGAAAGAGAGAGAGAGAGAGAGAGAGAGAGAGAGAGAGAGAGAGAGAGAGAGAGAGAGAGAGAGATATGCCAGTGAACAACTCGTCATAGTTGGTGGAAGACCTACCTTTTAAATGGATGTAGAGTTAAAACTAGGAAAACAGAAGGTATAATTCCACATTTTAGATGTAATGTTAAAGCAAGCTGATAAGAACACTTAACATTTAAAGAATGGAAATTGTTGTTATAAGCAATTTTTCATTAAGCTGATACCTGAAATTTACTTTTCTTTTCCCCTCCTTCTTTGGTCTTTTATTCTCTTTAACGTCTTACGTTTTACCAAGTTTACGGACAGACTTTGGGTCAGGTTCGTGATGGGTTAAGTCTGGCTCAACCCACACAAACCCCCAGATAGCCTAATAGTTATGAGACCATGAGCTGGCAGGATTTCCTCGTTGGACGAGTGGGTTACGTGCTCACCTACCTTTCGGTAGGCGTGAGTTCGATTCCCAGCTTTGCCAACGTGGAATCAGAGGAATGTATTTCTGGTGATTAGAAATTCATTTCTCGATATAATGTGGTCCGGATTCCACAATGAGCTGTAGGTCCCTTCGGAGAGCTGTTAATCAGGTCAGTGGTCTGGTTAAACTAGGATATACCTATGAGCTGGTAGGACTGAGTTCGATTCCTGGCTTGGCAACGCATAAAATCCAAGTGATTATAACAGGGGATCATTTTGACTAAAGCTGAACATACGGGTAGCCAAGTAACGCCCCATACAGTGCTAACATAGCCAGTGTAAAGGGATTCAAAGAAATATATACTTGTTTAATTTTCAAAACAAATGCACTATCGGTCTTTATTGTGCGTCAGTTTCTGAGGCAACTAACTAGTCAACCTGATTATAATCGAACACGTACATTTATACAGATGCAGTTTGTTTATAAAAGGCAATTTTACCGAAGCAAACGTAAAATGAGGAGCCAAATGATGGTCTTACGATAACTGAGCGCCATTAAAACCTAAAAACAAGCAACAGCGGGTCTGGCCTCGGTCTAAGTCATCTAGAACTCCCGGAGATGGAAAAAAATTGTGATTGCTTATATCAATATGAACACGTGAACATGAATAAGTCATTATGATATTTTAAAGAGGTCTAGTATTACTAAAGAAGATTTATAAAGTAATAAGCAGTTAAAGCTGTCACTATAATTACACCTTGGCTATCTAAACAGTGCTTTACCGTAAGGAACTGAAGTCAGAGTGCTCGTTCTAAGATTTTAATTTCCTCTTAAAGCCAAACAACTTTTGAAATGAGTTTTTATACAAAATCTATGATTGTTACCATTCACGAAGACTTTGCTCTGGAAATTGAAGTAAATCGCAATTTCATCAAAAATACAGGAAGGATGAAATAGCGATAAGAATACGTTTGTAGTAAGAAAAAGGAAAATAAAGAAATCATGTAGGAAGCTACAGCCTACAGCAAATGTTAATGGCATGAAATTGGAAATGGAATATAAAACTCAGGCCAAACGCCAAGCGCTGGGACCTATGAGGTGGTCGTTCAGCGCTAAAAGGGAAATAGAGTAAAGAAAGGTTTTAAGGTGTAACAGGAAGAAAACTTCGCAGTTGCAGTATGAGACAATTGTTAGGAGAGGTTGAGGGAAGTAAGATGGAATAAAGAGAATATGAAAGGCGGTACAGTAAAAGGAATGAAGGAGGTTGCAGCTAGGAATTGAATATATAGAATTTAGGCCAAAGGCCAAGCACTGGGACCTGTGAGAGTAAAAAGTTTGACAGGTGTAACAGGAGGAAAATCTCGCAGTTGCACTAAGAGTGAGCTGTTACGAGAGGGTGGAAAGTAAGATGGAAGAGAGAGAATACGAAAGGAGGTAAAGTAAAAAGAATGAAAGGGGTTGCAACTAGGGGCCGAAGGCACGCTGCAAAGAACCTTAAATAATGCCTACAGTGCACCGCATGAGGTATACTGACGGCACTAACCCCCTCCCAGAATTGCAGCTAGGACCCGAAGGGACGCTGCAGGGAACATTAAGTATGCCTACAGTGCACCGTGTAAGGTGCACTGTCAGCGCTGCCCCTTTACGGAGAAATCAATGAAAAATAAAGAGAAGAATAACTCGAGGTTACGAACCGTCCTTTCAGCGCAAAAGCTGACCCTAGAACCTGACTTAGAGTAGGGAAACGCTGCCACCAATCCTCACGGGGTTATTACTTCGAATTACGGACGTAAACAATCGTCAATACCAATTAAAACGACGAGGAAATACTACCTCCGTAAATCCCGGCCGCTTGAATCGACCATCTTCTACCCTCTTCTCTCCCCGCCCCCTCTCCCACCCCCCAAGCCCATAAGAACCACTACTACCTCCGATACCCCTCCCCCCTCCCTTTCCCCTTTCAAATGTATCCTGGGAACAACGACCCTCCCGCTTGAATTTCCAAATAAATCACAGATGAAATAACTCAGCTTTTCCGGGGAATTGGTTTTTAATAATAGAATTAATTTCCAATGAATGGAAAGGTACTGATATCCAATTAATGTTACGCGACATTTGGTATTTTATAGGATTTTATGCTTTTTTGCAGCGAAGGGCCGAAATACCATACACTATATATATACATAATTATAAATGATCGTCTGCCTCCAGAGTTTTCTATATATAGTAGGCCGTCCTATAGAAATGTACAAGTTAAAAAAAAACAGTTTATAAATAAATACACTAATCCAGCTAGTAAAATTTTACTATTTACAAAACAAATGATTAATTACCAGCTTTGGTCAGCTTTGAAGACTGCCCCGGCCACAGCACTGTCATAATTTTTATAAAACCAAAATGTAGATAATAAGCCTTTCAGTTAAGGATTACCATTGCATCTAGTACCAAGTTTAAACCTGCAAGTCACAGCATTCGTTCACATTACACCGTAAATAAATATACAAATAAATCAATATTAATGAAGATACTAAAAGAGCATGCAGGTCTATACCGCTCTATATAGTTGTAGCATACTCTATACAGTTAACCAGCTTATAGCAGTATCCAAGATGAATTGATATTACCAGTACTCTTTGAGTTAATAATGATTTAAAATCCTTAAAAGTTATGGACTATTTCCTAGTTTCCACAAAACTAAGCTATCTAGGTAAAGGTTCAAAGTGGGGATTTTTTTTTATTATAAAAATACAATTACATTTCAACAATTTGCATTATGTGAATAATTCTCTTAATAAAAAAATATAAATATAAACTTAATAACATTTTGCTACAAAAACCATATAAATCAAAATCAAAACGTACGATTTAAAAATTCTTTAGTTACATACTTGGAAATATTGCTTGTATATCTACATTTAGGTAATGATGAGAATAAATAAATAAAATTAGTGAAGGCTGCTAAAAATTGCCTAATCGAAACTACCCCAACGAAAATCGATCCTTATGGTAATCCAGGTGAATTAGATGGTGCTCTTGACCAGAGTCTCCGTTGACATTATAATCACTTAGACTTCCGATAATTGAATCTAGCCGTAACTTTTATACCTTCTCGCTCTCTCTCTCTCTCTCTCTCTCTCTCTCTCTCTCTCTCTCTCTCTCTCTCTGCTTCACAATCCAGGTTCCACTTAACACTATTTGATCTAGCAAAGTTCGCCCTTAATCTTTCTTCCTTTAAACAGCTCCTCCCTCTCTCCCTCGCCTGGCTGTGTCCTCCCCCCCTCCCTCCCCCCCCCACTCCTACACCTCCACTTATCAACCCCACCGATTGACTGGTAATGAAAGAAGCTCAATGTGTATTAATGATCCTAACTTTTAATGAACTCCTTATTTATCGCCAGGCATTAACGAACTTGACAAGAAACATCGATAATCCATTAGCTGGTTTGTCTTGCAGGAGTTGGCTCTTTATTGGCCGGTGGAGATTTTCAATTTCTCTCAAATCTCTTCTCTCTCTCTCTCTCTCTCTCTCTCTCTCTCTCTTCCTCTCTCTCTCTCTCTCTCACTCCTCTCTCTCTCTCTCTCTCTCTTTCACACTCCTCTCTTTTGGGAGGTGTGAAGTCGGATGGTTGAAAAGGGGTGGGGAGAGGTAAGTAGATTTGGGACTTTTAGCTTTCATTAAGGCAGTCTCTCTCTCTCTCCTCTCTCTCTCTCTCTCTCTCTCTCTCTCTCTCTCTCTTTTCACTTGAATAATCCATATTTTCCAGTTTTTGTGTTAAATTATTCTTTTCTTGAAAAATAAACATTCCTAAAAGTTCATATACATTTGTCCCTTTCTTTTCTTATACAAAGTCGAAACGAAAGTTGTATAGTACTTAAAGTTGAAAACCTAAATACTAGCGGCAAAAGAAAAGAAAAAAAATACTCTTCTTCAACATAGAAAAACTGCTCAAATAGTATAATTTGCTGAATAAACTAAGGATTAAGGAATAAATGGTGTTAATCGATTTACAGTGCTGTCTAAATTCAAATACCTAACTTAAAGTGAAGTTTCGTCCTAAAGATACTTTTTCAGGTTAATTTTAATATGTATATATAATATATATATATAGTATATATATATATATATATATATATATATAATATATATATATATATATGTGTGTGTGTGTGTGTGTGTGTGTGTGTGTGTGTGTGTAGTTTTACGGGCATATTGCGGAATTGGACATTTTGAAAAATGACCACGGTTTTGGTCATTTCTGCAAAATAACTATTAGTATCGTCGATCATTTTGTAAAACGACCAAACAGCTGCTGGCCGATATGCAAAAATGTACAAACATGCTCGAATGATCATCCCATGCAGATACAAGTGTTTCGAAACACTGTGTGTGTGTGTGTGTGTGTGTGTGTGTGTGTGAAAGCTGTGCCATTAATTGCAACTTGTGTGGTCGAAACATTCCATGTCATCCTACTGGCCCTTGTTCAGTTGTGAATGACAATGTTGATGAGCCTGTGCTCTGCCGCTCATGTAATAGGAAGCGGAGCATTCAGACTGAACAAAGGGAATCGAAAATAGAACAGGAGAAGCAAGCTAAGAAAATGAAGGATAAATCAGTAGAGCGTTTCAGACCAGCAAACGCAGGATGGTTCTCATTCCACTCGGTGATCGCGGACCAGCGGAGTTTGCGAATGCAAAGGCAATCATCGTTCAGCCAATGGACGGCGCAAACTTACAAATTTGGGCCAAAACACGGTTTACTTAAGTAGGTGTATAGTCACTCATATAAGTTCATGGATGTCTCCGGCCATAAAGCTGAATTCCATCCAACCCTTATCTGGACAACGGGTCTGTATAGCGACGTAAACGGGCACACACAGAAAACTAGGTAGTTGAACATATGGCCAGTTTCGCACTCCCAGACACCTGTCGTCCAGAAAGGGGTGAAATGGAAATCTCTCTCAAACACCCGGACATCCATGAACTTATATGAGTGACTGTACACCCGTAATCTGGTCACCCTATGTGGCGACAAATTCATGTCACTAGGAGAAGTAAAAAAGGATCGGGAAGTAAGTCTGCGAGGATTGGCCATTGCAGATTCGATGGGACATGGCCAGGGGATCAGTAAGTGCGGCTGCACCCAGTCATGTTTGAACAGACGCTGCAAATGCTTAAAAAAATGAAGTATTGAGCAACAGTAGATGCAAATGCAGCGTCTCTTGTTCTATCAAGTCTGATAATGCTAATTTTGATCATTGTTGAAGTAAATTTGAAGTTCAATAGTTATTTTTCAAAATGACCACAATAATTATTTGGGCATTTTGCATAATGATAGACAATTTCGTTATTTTGCATAGTGACCAATTCCACAAAATGACCGTAACTATATATATATCTATATATATATATATATATATATATATATATATATACATAGGCTATATTATATATATATACATATATATATATATATATGTATATATATATATATATATATATATATGTTTATAGATATATATAAACAGATAAGACAGATAAATGAGGAAAAAAATAAACATGAAAGGCATTCGATCTACCATCAGGGTATTGCATACGAGTATATAGCTAACAAAAGTAATACGTTTTATTTGTTAGGGAACAAAGCATGGGCATGGCAGCGTAAGGTTTAAATTTGTGAACAAGAGAAGTCAGAGAGAGAGAGGGAAGAGAGAGGAGAGAGAGAGAAGAGAGAGAGACGAGAGAGAGAGAGGAAATACTTGCGCTAAAAAAAAGTGTAACAGGATACAGAACTGAATATATTGATTGATTGATATGCTAATGTAATTTGGCGGAGCAACGACTATCGTCATCGACGCCGGGAGTACGGACAAAAAAAAAAAAAAAAAAAAAAAAAAAACTCAGAAAACAAAGTCGAAAAAGAGAGGCGATAAAAATGGAATACCGGACGGGAGTAAAAGGTAACAAAGTGTAGAGTTAACGTAATTTCGCCTGCATAAACAAGAAGGAGAAAGAAGCAGAATCCGGGAGTCCGAAGAAGGTAATGACCAGCTAGAACGAAGTGGCCTCGTTCGCCTCCGATTTATTCCTGAAGCTTAATGGAGGTATGAAAGGGATTCATGCGTCGTTTCCTGAAAGTTCACCCGACCACATATCTGAGGAATTAAAGACGCCCAAGAGAGAGAGAGAGAGAGAGAGAGAGAGTGCAATGACTTGGGATTATCTCAATAAAACTGAAAGAGCATAAGGAAACCGGAATGGGAATTTTTTTCAAACAGGAATGAAGAAGAGGACCAGAGAGAGAGAGAGAGAGAGAGTAGAGAGAGAGATAGAGAGAGAGAGAGAGAGAGAGATCAATGACTTGGGATTATTCAAATCAAACTGAAAGAGCACTATGGGAACAAGATGAATTTTTTATACAGAAGAAGAAGAAGAAAGAAGAAGAAGAGAGAGAGAGAGAGAGAGAGAGAGAGAGAGAGAGAGAGAGAGAGAGAGATCAATGACTTGGGATTATTTCAAATCAAACTGAAAGAGCACTATGGGAACAAGATGAATTTTTTATATAGAAGAAGAAGAAGAAGAAGAAGAAGAAAAGAGGAGAGAGAGAGAGAGAGAGAGAGAGAGAGAGAGAGAGAGAGAGAGAGTAATATCTTGGGAAAGTAGGGATTATTTCAAATAAAACTGAAAGAGCACTATGGGAACAAGATGAAATTTTTATATTTTTATACAGAACGCAGAGAGAGAGAGAGAGAGAGAGAGAGAGAGAGAGAGAGAGAGAGAGAGAGAGAGAATAAATGGAAAGACCAGGGATGAAGGGGTTGTTCGAATAACAACGAAAAAGGACTATAACTGAAGATAGTCTGATAAAGTGGTGTGTGAGAGAGAGAGAGAGAGAGAGAGAGAGAGAGAGAGAGAGAGAGGAGCATCACATAAAAGAAGGGGCAGGAGCGAAAAGCACTCTGCTCTCCCTCTCCCGTACATATAAAATTCAATTTATGGAACTGGGTGTTCTAAATGGGTGTAACTGGAAGTAGACCTCTTATTCCAATGGGAGCAAAACCCACGACTGCAAGAGTAAGAGGAGGTTAAGCGACGAGAGATGGAAAATGCGGTTGTTATCCCTGATGCATAATCGTGCAAAAACAGGTCTATTTGTTGTTGAAGATTAAAGTTATTTTCGTCCGCTATAATACATTTCTATTTTTGGAACGTGATTTGTAAACTTTACACGCACCACATTTCTAAAGTGGTCACGTATTTATGCTCGGTTTTCCCGATAAATTAAATAAATGAAAATGTGATTTCACACTGCTGGAAAATGAAGGCCGAGAAATATGACCATTTAGGTTGCAATGTTTCACGGAGTTCATGGATTTTGGGAGAGTCACATTTCGAAAGAGAAAAAAAAAAATGGTGTACGAGCAGTTATTTCTTCGTAATAGTTCGCCAATCTCTGGAAGGCAGTTTGCGAGATACATGGAGATGTATATTTTTCCTAAAGCTGCATTAAACGTTGGATTTATCTTTGGTAATTCACAGCCCAACCACCTGACTTCGCAGAAGTTTTTCGGTGGTTTCAAAATCTTTTACATAGGGGACATAATGGAGAGCTGTTGGTTTTCGCTTAATATACCTGCATGCTGTTTACTGGATATAATAAAAGCGTAAAAAAAGGCATAAGATACGTAATTCAAGAATAATACAAATTAAAATGTCACAAGTGATTTCAATAAGAGAAATGTAAGAACTGCATATAGGTAAAAGGAAGATGGAGAATAAGTTAGAATTAAGGACAAAATTTATTGGTTGGCGTGTGAAGAACTCACTGGGAACTAGGGAGGTTTATGGCTGAGGCCACTTAGGCAGCAGGAGAAATAACAGAAGTGTTTGGTAGGGAAGTGAAACTAGAGGTTTATTGAAGGTAAAAAGAGCACTACATCAGTGCAGATAGATGCAGGAGAAAAGTCGAAGCACAAAATGGTGTGAATATATTAATAATGTTTTGGGTGAATATGAAAGTGAACAATAGGAGACACAGACGGAGTAAAAACATCTAATTCTGAAAGAAATGGTTATATGCAAATGAACATTAAGACGATAAGATGGAAAGTTCTGAAGAACTGCCTAGTACATCTGATATATTCTGGTCTGTAAAGTGGGTGACTGAATTGTTATGAGAAGGCGGTGCACATATGCCATGATGAAGGAAAAGTTGCAACGCTCTGGCTGAGAAAGTAAGGAAAGGAGAGGATATTTCAGGGTAGCCTGACTTTTCATCACTAGTGACCCCGTAGAGAAGTAGTGCCGACAACGCACGTCACGTGGTGCACTGTAGGCATCACTAAAGTGTGTTTGGAGCTTCTTTTCGGCCTCTTGCTGTATTCATTTTTCAACTTTTTTTCTTCTACCTTCATTTCCGCTTGGTTTCTTCAGTGTTTCTGTCTAACTCTTACTTCTCAGTGCAATTTAAGGGTTGTCTCCCAGTTTCAGCATCAGATCCTTGTACTTATTGTTCTGCATCTCTTTATCTTGCGGTCCAACTACTCCAGCTTCCTCTTTCCACTGCTTCAAGCTAGTTCCTCGCTGGACAAGTGGTTTTCGCGCTCGGCTACTAATCCGGTGGTCCAAAGTTCGATTCTCGGCTCTGCCAACGCGGAATCAGAGGAATTTCTTTCCGGTGATAGAAATTCATTTCTCGATCTAATGTGCTTCGGATCTCACAATAAGCTGCTGTAGGTCCCGTTGCTGGGTGACCAATTGGTTCCTAGCCACGAATAAATATCTAATCCTTCGGGCCAGCCCTAGGAGAGCTGTTAATCAGCTCAGTGGTCTGGTAAGACTAAGATATACTTAACTTATCACGTTCCACCCAACTTGCACATTCAGTCATCAATATCCTCGATTTCCAGTGTACAGTGTCTTCCTATATTTGATAGGTTTCGTTGTTATACTTTTTTTATTTGTTTCTTAACTGAGCACTACCTTTTCCTTACACCCTTTCTCCCACGCTTTCAAAACTGCACATACTTTTCAACAAAACTGCACACGCAAATTGTCAACATAAGATCTGCCTATATTTACATCAATGCTATCTCATCTTGGTTACGGTCTACAAGATTTAGCCTTCGTTAATACCACATTACTGGATATTTTTTTTTAAGTTGGGAACCCAGGGAAGGGTTCGAAAGCTTTTTATTATACACGAACACGCAACATTTTTTTTTTATTATTGTGGACCCCTTGGAACAATGCTGGAAATATTCCAATTTTGTCCTACAGTCGGAGCAAACACTTACCACCACCCTCTGGTGAGCTAGTGTAAGCTCTTGCCGTCCTTATGCCAGCACAGGCTAAAAAAAGAAAAAAAAAAGAAAAAAAACTCTCCCATGTGATATTACGGTGTTTAACTAAATAAGAGACCTGGTTATGACCTCTGGACCCGGTTAGCGGTTAGTTAATGGAGATCTCATCATCTAGAAACGAATTGCAACTCATCATCTTCGCTGCAATGTGGATATCAGCATCCTCAAATTGCACGTTATGGAATTCTCTTCCTGCTCCTGTTTTCCTAACTTTTATAGCGCCTCATCCTTTTTCTCTTTCCTGTCTCTAGTTCTGTTTGGGTATTAGCTAGGAAAAAGCGAATGGCTGAATCTCCCACTGGATTTGCACTCTCTAAAACCCATCTGCTGTTCCTGTCTACTGTGGGAAGTATCAGTAACATAAACTGCATTCAAGACCTAGAATAAAAGTAAAGTTACGCAAGAGAGAGAGAGAGAGAGAGAGAGAGAGAGAGAGAGAGGCTTTAACCTTTAACAAGCCTCAGAATAAACCAATATATACATTCGCAGTGGCCAAAGGATTAGCGGAGCGTCAAGGAGAACAGACTTTACTGCAATTTCTGCAATTCCAGCCGGAATCTGATATGGGAAATGAAACGCAATAAGATGACCATTTCAGTATTTTTCTCCATGAGCATAAACTATTTTCCTTAATCAACAGGATCCATGGGACAGTCAACCTGAAGTCCTTACGTAGCCCAGGCCCGACAAAAGAAACGGTGGGAGCGAAAAAGGATGAAGGGTTGTAAGAGACGGGAAAATAGGAGACAGGGACGTGTTCCAAAGACTGCCTGTACAGGGAATGGAACCTTCAATGCAGCAAGCATTCCATAAAGAATCCAACTTGGTGGAAAGTGACGCCTTCCTGAAAGAATCATCAACAGCAATGATGACAACTACACCAAATATACTATTACTTATAACATCGGTTACATTAACGATTATATATACTATATATATATATATATATATAGATATATCTATATATCTATATATATATAGTATATATATATATATATATATCTACACATATATCTAAATATATCTACATATATATGCATATATATAGATATATATTACATATATGAATATATATATATATACACACATATATATATATATATATATATATATATATGTGAATACACACACACACACACACACACACACACACACACACATACTATATATATATATATATATATATATATATATATATATATATATATATATATATGCAGTGCTAAAATGAGCGTAAAATTGTCAAATTTGCACCCTTGGTTCAAAGTAACATTGCATTTTTTAAGTATTAAAGACGATTTTTTTTTAAATAACGTAGTGTTGTGGATATTTATTCCAAGTTATTGCGATTGTCAATACAATATTTTATCAAGCAAATAATCAACGGTAAAGTAAAATGAATCACAACTATCCCTAATCATCCAATACCACAATGGTCCCGTGGTATATAAATATAAGAAGCTACTGTGATCAGGCCTTGAAATAAAGACGATATTTTCCCCTTTTCCTGCGAGAGCATCTTATAACTATCCATAAATTAAAAGTGAATAAATAAATGCTGTAAATTTCATGACAATGAATCTTTTTATGAGAAAACCAAAGGAACAGCAAGCCCAAAGAACCTGCTATACCAAGGGGGAGGGGGTGGAGGGTGGGGAAGTTGGAAGAGGTACAGATGGAGGCACAAAGAGTATAGTGTAAAGCCTTCTAAAAAAAGTGGAAATTAAGAACTGTAGCATAGTGTACAGTCTTCTAAAAAAAAAGGTGGAAATTAAGAACTGTAGCATAGTGTACAGTCTTCTAAAAGAAAAGGTGGAAATTAAGAACTGTAGAATAGTGTACAGTCTTCTAATAAAAAGGTGGAAATTAAGAACTGTAGAATAGTGTACAGTCTTCTAAAAAAAAGTGGGGGGCAGAAATTAAGAGGTGTCATGGAAGACAATGTCACTGAAGAAGGGCGTATCACAGCTTGTGAGGCATGCTCGGCCAACCTTGGTACTTAATGCTAATCCCAAGAGAATATGATGGAGGCTAGAGGACCGAAAGACTACTTTCTCTCAATGAGCACACTTTGATTACCTCGGCTAATAATCAAAATGTGTAGGCGTTCAATGTTTGTAAATCAATCTTGTAGTTTTGATAATTTAAAATAATTGTCTGCTACAAAAATATTCCAAACATTTCCCGTAAAGGTGGAAAGGTAGTCTTTTCCGAGGTTCAGCACCAAACAGTTTTCTAGAACTTTCGTCCGAGCTATACCCCAGCTCTCGTAATCATCTTCCGAATCATGTAGTTTAATCCTTTGAACTTTAGAAGTTAAAACTTCGTCTAACTACTTTCCAGCTGGGTAGGCTCACATGAGTCTCATTTCGTAGTTTGTTGGTTTGGTTTTTCCCCCCTTTTCAGTTTATTCTTCTGCATTTCCTTCTCCGTTCCGAGCTGTTGTCCCTATATTGGGGCTTTAGGCTTTGTGGAATTCTGCTTTTCCAGCGAGTGTTGCGGCTTAGCAAGTAATAATAATAGTAATGGTCAGAGAGCCAGAAGGAGTAGAATGATGTTTGGGAATGGCTCAGATCTAAATAGGAGTCAGTTTGTTTTTCTCCTTTCGTTCGTGGGAACTGGAAGCCCAGTGTACCTTTGCTTATGTAACTTAATCCTGTCGAGAAGGGAAACAAACACACCGAAATAGAGAAGTAATACTGCGAACACGGACAGATTTAGCAGACACGAAAAGGCAAAACTGGCATCCGATTAAAATTCTATATTTCAGAAAAAGTTTCAGATAAGACATCAAAACACGTTCGAAAAAGCTGGAGCAAAAACCGAAGAGAGTTCAAATTCATTGAGTGTACGTAGACATACCCAAAAATAGTAGAGGACAGAAGGAAGTTTGGATCTTCCATTTTCTTATACGAGCTTGATGGCGCGCGACCCGGTGCTGCCCGTCATGTCTCCCTTACCCTCCCAATCCCCTACCTACCCCGCCCGCACCCGTTGTGGACAAACAGGTTTGCAGGAGGAGGGTGGATGTGTCATGACTTCCTTAACATACCAATCGCCTACTACCCCACCCACACCTGGGGTGGACAAACAGGTTTGCAGGAGGAGGGTGGATGTGTCATGACTTCCTTAACGTCCTGATCCCTACTATCCCACCCACACCCATGGCGGACAAACAGGCTTGCAGGAGGAGGGTGGATGTGTCATGACTTCCTTACTGTCCCGATCCCTTATCTACCCCACCCACACCTGTGGTGGACAAACAGGTTTGCAGGAGGAAGGTGAATGTGTCATGACTTCCTTACTGTCCCGATCCCCTACCTACCCATCCCCCACCCGGGAAGGACAAACAAGTTTGCAAGAGGAGGGTGGATGTGTCATAACTTCCTTACCATCCCTATCTCCTACCTACCCTGCCCCCACCCCGGGGCGGACAACAAGAAATATCCACAAGAAATATTGTTATAGATAGAAAGATAAACAAACTAGAGAAATAATGAACAGGCATAACAGAGGACAGATGGAAAGCGAATTTTAAGAGGCAAAACCTTAGTCATAAAATCAAGCGAGCAGAACCTTCCGGCGGAATGTAAAGAAAATCTTAATCGATATTAAGAACCTATATTGCATTATTACAATATAAAATAATTATAGTCCAACTCTGAGCATTACTAAAATCACCAATCAGTATACTAACAGTGTCCTACGCATCTTCTCATGATATATATTTAAACCAAAGAATAGCAATATAATTGAATTAGTGTTCACTCATCTGAGCCGATCTCAAATGTCAACACCGTTCAAGCTTTTCAGGTAAAGGCATCCATTGTTCTACCCAAGGTATATAGAATTCTATTTACCTTGGTTCTACTTTTAACTTAGCCAACCAGACGATATCGGCTTGTTCATGAAATATCTGGGCTCAGAACATAAAGCGTCTTACTTACTTTGATCTTGATAAGAATTTGATTATTGAATGAAGAATAATTTATTAGAAAATCGTCATACGAACTTACAAAAATATAGGTTTATGAAAATAGATGTCAATATATTTGTGTTTAATGGTAAACATAAAGCGTCCTATTCTGATCTTGATAAGAATTTGATTTTTGAATGAAGAATATTTTATTAGAAAATCATCACACGAGCTTACAAAAGAATACGTTTATGAAAATAAATGTCAATATATTTGTGCTGAATGCTAAAAATATAGGAAAATGGATGTACATATAATTTATGTCGTTTGTGCGTGTCTGGGAGAGAGAGAGAGAGAGAGAGAGAGAGAGAGAGAGAGAGAGAGAGAGATACTGTCCCCGAGGGAATTGGAAACTGCTGGATTTGATCTAGATTATGATGTGCCTCTCTCGTAGTAGCCATCTTGCTTGGTGAGACGTACCCGCGTGAAGTCAGATTAATCAACAGATATCACAAGTTTAACATACGACTAGAATTTGAGAAATATCTAGAAGTGTTCGTGAACTATCGGTGATAAGATTAGTGTGAAAATAGTAGGATAAAGCGTCTTCTAAGTTAGTTTATCAAGTGTAATACTATAAATCAGAACAAGATGGCAGTAAGTTCCAACTGCGGGAAGAGGTGGCGTAATTTAGCGTGTTTAGCAGATTCGCAATACGATGAGGTAGCAGGAAGGGAACTGGCATTTCTCATCTATGAAATCAGCAACAGTCCTAACCAAAAAGATACAAAAGCATTCATAGATATATTAGAAGGATATAATCCTTCAAACTGGAACAAATCTAATGAAAACATCTTGAAAATAATTGAAGAAGTTCCAAATAAAATCCAAGTGGTCAAGAGACTCATAAAGAAAATATACATAAACCAACATATTCCGACAAAAAAATTGAATAAGGTGAATCTTGTGAATATCCTAATTGATGCATTAGGAAAAAGAATGCCAAAAGCATGCAAACTGTGTAAGGTTTGGTATAGCATAGTCAATCCACAAAACCTAATCAGAAAATGTGCTGCATGCAACATTCCGACCCATCCACAGTGTGCTGAGGTAATACAAGATTTGAGAAAAGATACAAGAATTTTTTGTTCAACATGTCTATCATGGATAGACAATGTTATTAAATCAAGATTGAATGTACAAATAGTTGAGGATGAAGAAGAAGAGAAGAGAAGAAGAAGAAGAAAAAGAAGAAGAGGAAAACGGAAGAGAAGTAAACAAAAATGAAATGACAGAAAAAAATAAGGAAAACAAAGAACAAGATAAAAGTATGGATGCAGAGATACTCATTGATACTACATATGAGGCAAATAAGCAGCATACCTACGAAGAAATAAATTACGATATGACAACAGAAAACAAGCAAATCCCGAAGAGGCTCTACCCAGATCTACACAATGACGGGAAAGAGGAAAAAAATAGACAAGAAAGACAAAATCTGCAACCTTTTGAAAAGAGGGAATTGCAGATTTGGAGAAAGATGTTACTACAAACATCCTAAGATATGTCAAAACTATATGAAATATATGGTAAATGTGCATACTTAGATGGATATGGGGATGATTGCAGAGATCTGCATCCAAAAATATGTAAAAACCTAAAAGAAGGAAAAGGATGTAAGTTCGACAAAAAATGCAAATATATGCACCCTGTAGCCATGAATCATAATCAAATAAATAACCAACCAAGTAATAAAATCCAAAATAAGAAAGAAACAAATAAAGAGAGAAATCAAGAATATCAGGTAAAAGAGAAAAGCAAACCACCAATGAGATATGCAGAGGTGTCAGCAAAAAATTTCAAAGCATCAGCTCCGAAATTCTACTCAAGAGATAATAACTGTATTTATTATGCAAGAGGATATTGCAGAAACGGAGAAAATTGCAGATTCAGACACAAAATGAATAATTATGATGAAGGAAGATCAAATATTATGGAAAAGTTGGATTTTTTAATGTCAGAATTTCTGGAAATGAAAAAAAGAACAACATACCAGAACAGGAAAGAGACATGGGAAAATCCTTATTACTACCATTATTAAATGAAGGAGAAAACACGCAAACCATCATAGTGATGAATGCGCAGGGTTTAGTTACGAGTAACTCAAAAAGAAAAATAGAGTACTTAGAAGAACTAACCCAAAATGAAAAGAAAATAGATATAATGAATATAAGTGAAACCTGGTATTCCCAAGAGACTGGGAATGATGATCAAATAAAAGGGTTCCAAACTTATAGATCAGATAGAAAAAATAGGAATCAAGGGGGAACCGCAATATATGGGAAAGACAAAAAACACGGAAAAATATATGAGAAATATAGTAACTCAGAATGTGAACTAATAGCGTAGAATTTGAATCTGAAAAATTGATGAACATAGTAATATATAGACCTCCTAATACTAAAGAGTTTGACTTAATAATTGAAAAATTGGATGATATATGTAGAAATCACAAAGGACTGGACTATTCTCCTCTGGTGACTTCAACTTTTCCTTTCGTAGAATGGAAAGAACGATAGGAGATTGTGGTTGTACTTATACATATAAAAAAGAGAGTAATAGTAGTGCAGAAGATAAGAGGCAATTTGAAAAGCTATTAGATATGCTACTAGAATACAACATTCAACAAATAAATCACCTGCCAACAAGAAAGGAAAATACTTTAGACCTAGTATTTGTGAACGAGATGAATTATGTTAAAGAAATAATAGTTTATAATGCGAGTATTTCAGACCATAATGTCATAGAATTAACAGTTCATTCCAAAGCAAGTGAAAATAGAGATAAGCAAGAAATGAAAAAGTGGGAAGGATATGGAAAATACAACTTCTACAGTAAAAATATAAAATGGTCAGAAATTAATGAAGAATTAAACAAAGATTGGGATAACATTTTCGTAAGTGATGACATAAGGGTAAATACGGAGATATTATATAAAATATTGGAGAAAATAGTGGAAAAATATATACCGAAGAAGAAAAGTAAACATCATTCATGCATACCAAGAGACAGAAGGATCTTGTTCCAGAAAATCAGAAAGTGGAAAAAAGGTCTTGCAAAAGAAAAAAATGCATGGAAAGTTATAGAACTAAAAAGTAAGATAGAAAATGCAGAACAAAAGATTATACAATCAAAAGAAAATGAAAACGGGACTTGGAAGAAAAAACCCTATTAAATATCAAGCAAAACCCCAAACTATTATACTCATATGCGAAGAAGATGAATAAAAGAAGAATAGAAATAGGCCCTCTGAGAATTGAAGGGAGATTAACGAATGAAAAAAAGGAAATTTGCAACATACTGGCAGAACGATATAAGAGAGAATTCACCCCTAGAATAGATAATGAAGATAATGATATAGAAGTAAGGAAGAAAATAGTGAATATTTAGCTGACATAGAAATTAATGAAGCTGATATTGTGCAGGCAATTAATGAAATTAAAAATGGAGCTGCTGCAGGGCCGGATGGAGTCCCTGCTATTTTGTTAAAGAAAGTAGTTCATTCTATCGCAAAGCCACTTGCAATATTATTAAGACAAAGTGTAGATACAGGCAAGATTTATGATGAGCACAAATTAGCATATATCACCCCTACTTTCAAAAGTGGATCAAGACTAGAGGCAAGTAATTTAATATAGGCCTGTGAGTCTAACATCACATATTATGAAAGTGTATGAAAGGGTAATGAAGAAAAATATTATGAAACATTTAATAAAAAATAATTTGTTTAATATAGGACAACACGGTTTCGTACCCGGAAAAAGTACACAAACCCAACTGTTAGTCCACCGTGAGAACATATTCAAAAATATGAAAAGCGGAAATGAAACAGATGTGGTTTATCTAGACTTTGCAAAAGCTTTTGACAAAGTAGACCATAATATATTAGCAAAGAAAATTAGAAAACACAATATCGTAGATAAAGTAGGAAGATGGTTAAAAGAATTTTTACACAACAGAAAACAGATAGTTATTGCAAACGATGAGAAATCGGATGAAACCAAGGTAATATCCGGTGTGCCACAAGGTACGGTGCTAGCTGCAATATTGTTTGTTATTATGATTGAAGACATAGACAGTAATGTTAAGGATTCGGTAGTGAGTAGTTTCGCTGATGACACAAGAATAAGTAGAGAAATTACTTGTGATGAAGATAGGAACGCTCTACAAAGAGACCTTAACAAAGTATATGATTGGGCAGAGGTAAATAGGATGGTATTTAACTCTGATAAATTTGAATCAATAAATTATGGAGACAGAGAAGGAAAGCTATATGCATATAGGGGACCTAATAATGAGACAATCACAAATAAGGAAGCAGTTAAAGACCTTGGTGTGATGATGAATAGGAACATGTTATGCAATGATCAAATAGCAATTCTGTTGGCAAAATGTAAAGCAAAAATGGGAATGTTGTTACGGCACTTCAAAACAAGAAAAGCTGAACACATGATTATGCTTTATAAAACATATGTTCGTAGTCCACTTGAATATTGCAATATGATATGGTACCCACACTATCAAAAGGATATTGCACAAATAGAGAGTGTACAAAGGTCCTTTACAGCTAGAATAGAAGAAGTTAAGGACCTAGACTACTGGGAAAGACTACAATCCTTAAAATTATATAGTCTAGAAAGGAGAAGAGAACGCTACATGATAATTCAGGCATGGAAACAGATAGAAGGAATAACAGAAAATATCATGGAACTAAAAATATCAGAAAGAGCAAGCAGAGGTAGATTAATAGTGCCCAAAACTATACCAGGAAAAATAAGGAAAGCACACAGGACATTAATCCACTACGCACCAGCATCGATAATGCAGCGTCTATTCAATGCGTTGCCAGCTCATCTGAGGAATATATCAGGAGTGAGCGTAGATGTGTTTAAGAATAAGCTCGACAAATATCTAAACTGCATCCCAGACCATCCAAGATTGGAAGATGCAAAATATACCGGAAGATGTACTAGCAACTCTCTGGTAGACATTAGAGGCGCCTCACACTGAGGGACCTGGGGCAACCCGAACGAACTGTAAGGTCTGTAAGGTAAGGACTCGGCCAATTTCTTTCCAAATTAGTTTTGAGAGAAAGTGGAAATCTGGAGATGATACGGGAAAGGCATAGAGAGAGAGAGAGAGAGAGAGAGAGCTGTTTGTTGTAAAGACAGAGAAAAACGAAACCCGAGCTAATGACGGCAAAATCGGTCAGAATTTGCAAACCTTTGCCATTGCGATTAACATAAATACCCCAAAACTCTGTCTTTTACATTTTCCGTAGCGGATACGTGGTCGCAATCAGGGCAGTCTCTACACAATTTACATTTTCTATCACAAGCAACGGAGCTTCCGACTTTCGTAAAAAAAAAAATAAAAAAAAACTATCGGCGGCATGAAACAAGGCCATCAATAAAATCCTGAATCTACTAGATCCAGGTTCAATTCGGGTCTTTCTTAGATAGAGACCCGAAGGGATTTAAACCCGGTAGGCGTGTTTAGTACGAGCCCGTCATGGATGACCGTAAAAAAGTAAACAAAAGACTGTAACTTTCATAAAGATAATGATCTCCAAGAAATATTAGTCCTATTTAACGACCACCGAAAACCCTTGGAGGTCACTATCCAGGAAAGAGCCTTCAAGTCACCACAAAAATGCAACACGTTGTTTACTACACCATAACGAATCGATAAAAATTCGTATACAAATATATTCATTAGTTAATAAATACTGTTGATAAATACACACACACACACACTCACACACAATAAGACTTTCCAGCAAGACGAAAAACCTAACTAGTTGACGTAATTATTATGATGGTGAAAATGACAAAAAAAAAAAAAAAAAAAAAGAGAGAGAGAGAGAGAGAGAGAGAGAGAGCGAGAGAGAGAGAGAGAGAGAGAGAGAGAGAGAGGAATAAAAAATAATTTACCACTAATAAAATATGAATTCAGGAAAATGTCAGATCAAATCCCTTGCACGTGTTACCACTCAGAAAAGACATTAGCTTATTGGCGTCTTAAGAGCTTTGAAGTTTTTCCGACCACCGACTAATATTTATAACTAATATTTGTATCACGCCTCAGTGGCGTGATCGGTATGGTCTTGGCCTGCCACCTCGGTGGCCGCAAGTTCGATTCTCGGGCATTCCATTGAGGTATGAGAGATGTGTAGTCCTGGTGATAGAAGTTCACTCTCGACGTAGTCCGGGAGTCACGTAAAACCGTTGGTCCCGTTGCTGAATAACCACTGGTTCTATGCAACGTAAAAACACCATAAAGACAAACAAACAAACAAAACAAACAACATATTTATTCGTATCGCGAACACTAGCCCGATTCAAGACAGCAAAAAGCACACAAACACACGTATATATCCATATATATATATATATATATATAATATATATATATATATATATATATATAGATAATGAATTTTAACCTAACCATATAGAAGAGTAGCAATATTTAATTAAATCACGGGGATATATCAACTATAAAAGGTGCGGCTTGGTTTAGCGATATCATAGTTTACCTCCATCAACGAAGTTTGCCCCTGGTGTTTCCTAAAGTATACGAATGTTGACTTAATGGCCAAAAAGATAGCTATGAATAAATTATCGAGTGATTTTAATGATATACAAGGAAGGATTAGGCAAATTTTGGAATGGGCCCTAATGCGAAGCCTGACTTCGAAAAAAAAATCAAATAAAAAATCTAACATTGAGATGGCGGAATTAAATCTCTTTTATTTGTTTAACTTCTACATAAATAATTGCCAAAAGCTTCATGGAAAATCCGGGCTAAATGTACAAGAAGAAAATCTCTCATTCTAAAAGATTTCGTGTGGATCCGAAGAGCTGGCCAACAAAAATTGTTGCATCTAAAAGCAGCAAAATATTTCTCTTATTGAAAAGCTACAGACTTCAGACATCACTAAAACACGAGTGCCTCTTACCTCTTTTTCTGGAGAATTTGTTTTCTGAAGAATTTGTGAATAATCCAAATGTCACATAATCTCCTTACCTGGAAAGAGAACAATGAAATTATTCAGCAGAAAAACCGGCAGTAGGTTGTAAATGATTAACTGGTGACTTGAAGGTTAACGAAATTACTGGTGGAGAAAATAAAAATGATTTGACAGAGAATTAGCAGACTAGACTGTTCTGATATACGGCAAAACTTTGCAATGACGGAACTTAAAATGTTTTGCTCATTCAACCTGAGAAGTTAGACTGACGGATAACTAGACAGAAATTCAACACTGACAGAGCAAATAAGTAATCAGGATCTGTTATACTAATTGGGAACAACCTGAGGATTTTTTTTTTTAATATAACGATGATATAAGGATTCCACTTCATGAAGTAATGCAGATACTTCCAAGTAAAAATTTCCCCTTCAATATTATGAAATTATCTAGAATGAGAAAGGATCCTATCTCGGAAAAAATAGAGCGCCAAATTAATTTCGGCTCAATCGAGTTTTCTGTCCGGTGGTGGCCTCAGCCAAGGCCCATAAAACTCTTAGCCGAGGCCCACGAAACTCAGCCACGGTCCTGTGGTAGCCTACGCTGTTGGTACCTATAGCGCTGCCAGAAGTACGGTTATGGCTAACTTTAACCATAACTTAAACCATAAATAAAACAAAAGCTACTGAGGCTAGAGGGTTGCATTTGGTATGTTCGATGATTGGAGGGTGGATGATCATCATATCAATTTGCAGCCCTTTAGCTTCAGTAGTTTTTAAGATTTAAGGGCGGACGGACAAACAAAGCAAGCACATTAGTTTTCTTCTACAGAAAACTGGAATTAAATATCTGACCATGCAAGCATGTGTATGTGTGTCTGTGTGAAAGTATAATAAACCTTAATTTATAAAGCAAAATATTCTTAATTATTCGGAAGTGCGCCCTTCATAACCATCCTGCGAAACCATTACGAAATCCAAGCTTCAAAAGATTTTGATAATGAAGTAAACTTACTTGGTAAGCCAATTCTGCATTAATGGAATGTGCCAAAAGAGGGAAAAGAAAAAACTTCTGAGCGGAATAAAAATCCCTTTGAAGGCGAAGGAAAAAGGAAAAGCTGATTTGCCAAGGAAAAATTGAGGGTACTTTTCATATTATTACTACCAGCCACTTCTTGAAATGAATCTAAATAGAGAAGACGCGGAATTTTCTTTTTCCGAACTCTCTCTCTCTCTCTCTCTCTCTCTCTCTCTCTCTCTCTCTCTCTCTCTCTCTCTTTTACACACACACACACACACACACAAAATTTAACCCGATACGCAAACAACACGAAATAATACTTGGAATAAGTAGCGTTTTATGAACTATGCTCTCAATTTCCCAATAACTCAGTATGAGATACAGTGTTCTTAATTCTCGACTACTCACTAAAATATGACAGACCAATCTCACCTCATTCTCTCGACCAATAAATACGATTGATAATGCAACTTCACATCAGGGGGCTGTCAAAACACTCGGTCCCAAAATGGTTCCTACGAAGCTAAGAATGCTGTCGCAATTTTTTATTTCATTCAGAACAGAACTACTGGAAATAAATTTCATGATCACTCAATAAACTAGACTGATAGTGAAACATCAGGTATCGGTACTCGGCGTATAAGACTAAAAACGCGATCCCAATTATCCTGTCAGTACATATGTAAAAGGCACTGATATGTGATAAGTGACGTGAACAAGATTGGAATGTGAAAGACAGTACAGAGTCAATTGTTTCGAAAAGCTTACAAACATAAGAACAGACGAGACAAGCTTACGCATCATAAGATTACCGGCCGCATTGGCGAGATCACAAGTGCGCAAATGACCTGGGTTAGTTCTGAATCACATGAGTGTGATGTCAGTGCGCTAAATAGGACGTGTACATGAGCAATGGAAACGTACGTACATCAGAGCAGAATAGCGTGCATACATTAGTGCGTCATTAGCGTGCGTAAGTTCATACGTCCGTTAGAGCAAATAAATGGGATATAATCTCCAGTATGGGAATTAATGGGGCAATTAGACGACAAACTGTTGTAGCCAAGTTCTAAAATAGTCCAAGCAAATTTGCCAAGTAATTAAATAGTCCAAGTAATTTTGCTAAGTCCTAAAATAGTCCAAGTAATTTTGCCAAGTCCAAAAATAGTCCAAGCAAATTTGCCAAGTTCTAAAATAGTCCACGCAAATTTGCCAAGTTCTAAAATAGTCCAAGCAAATTTGCCAAGATCTAAAATAGTCCAAGCAAATTTGCCAAGTTCTAAAATAGTCCAAGCAAATTTGCCAAGTCCTAAAATAGTCCAAGCAAATTTGCCAAGTTCTAAAATAGTCCAAGCAAACTTGCCAAGTCCTAAAATAGTCCAAGCAAACTTGCCAAGTCCTTAAATAGTCCAAGTAATTTTGCCAGGTCCTAAAATAGTCCAAGCAAATTTGCCAAGTCCTAAAATAGTCCAAGCAAATTTGCCAAGTCCTAAAATAGTCCAAGCAAATTTGCCAAGTCCTAAAATAGTCCAAGCAAATTTGCCAAGTCCTAAAATAGTCCAAGCAAATTTGCCAAGTTCTAAAATAGTCCAAGCAAATTTGCCAAGTCCTAAAATAGTCCAAGAAAATTTGCCAAGTCCTTAAATAGTCCAAGAAATTTTGCTAAGTCCTAAAACAGTCCAAGCAAATTTGCCAAGTCCTTAAATAGTCCAAGTAATTTTGCCAAGTCCAAAAATAGTCCAAGCAAACTTGCCAAGTTCTAAAATAGTCCAAGCAAACTTGCCAAGTCCTTAAATAGTCCAAGCAAACTTGCCAAGTCCTAAAATAGTCCAAGCAAATTTGCCAAGTCCTTAAATAGTCCAAGTAATTTTGCCATGTCCTAAAATAGTCCAAGCAAACTTGCCAAGTTCTAAAATAGTCCAAGCAAACTTGTCAAGTCCAAAAATAGTCCAAGCAAACTTGCCAAGTCCTAAAATAGTCCAAGCAAACTTGCCAAGTCCAAAAATAGTCCAAGCAAATTTGCCAAGTCCTAAAATAGTCCCAGCAAACTTGCCAAGTCCTAAAATAGTCCAAGCAAACTTGCCAAGTTCTAAAATAGTCCAAGCAAACTTGCCAAGTCCAAAAATAGTCCAAGCAAACTTGCCAAGTCCTAAAATAGTCCAAGCAAACTTGCCAAGTCCAAAAATAGTCCAAGCAAATTTGCCAAGTCCTAAAATAGTCCAAGCAAACTTACCAAGTTCTAAAATAGTCCAAGCAAATTTCCCAAGTCCTAGAATTGTCCAGGCAGATGCCGCTGTTCTTAAAATACTCTTTAAAAATTCAACCAAATCTATCGCTGTACTAAAATAGTTTAAACAAATTTAATCACATGCTTAAGAGGAAAAATTAAGAAAACCAGATAAGAAAGACAGGTATATCCGGACTTCGCTTAAGAACAAAGCAATACGAACACCATCCCCTGCACTAATAACTCCATGAAGAAGAATTTCTCTATTTCTTTATGTATGTATGTATGTATATATATATATATATATATATATATAAATATATATATATATATATATATATATATATTGTTTTTCACTGCATTTACCACTTACCATCAAATTTTTATTTGCAATTCAGGGGGGAAAACATTGCATGTAGAAAAACAATTATTTAATATTTCATAAAACAATGAAATGTATTTGCTCCACCACATTTGAAGAGATAAGCCTTTGGTCGCAGCCACCACAGCAGATGCAAAGCAGCAGCAATAACAACAACAACAACAACAGCAACGAAAAGCATCAACAACAACGCTCATGAAATAATATTCTCGCATGCAGCGAATTCATCCTGACCTTTCACCTTAGGAATTCTCGACTGGTGAATTTCGTGTTGTTTCGCTGATTTTTTTTCGAATGTAACTAAACGGTTCGCAACCCAGAAAGACCAGACGCGATAAGGAGGCAGCTAATCAGGAACATATACACATTAGTTTATATAATTGTGTATCCCAAAAATACAAATACAAAATGTTTAGTAATCAAAGAATTACATGTTCATTTGTTTTAAATTTAAGGTAGCACAATTGAGTTATAGTAGATTCACATCAACCGAGCATTTAAAGGCTAGGCTAGTCCCTTACGACGCTCCTAGTTGGCTGTTGATAAGCCAATCACAGGGCTGGAAACTCAAGTCTCTCTCGAGAGTTCACATAGGCAGGATGTATATATTCCACCTCTCATGAGAGATACATTTTAAAGACGTATCCCTCAGGAGAGGTGGAACATATATCCAACCCATGTGAACTCTCTCGAAAGAATGAGAGTTTCCAGCCCTGTGATTGGCTTATCAACAGCCAATCAGGAGTGTCGTAAGGGACTGGCCTAGGCATCGAAAGCACGGTTGATGTGAATCAACTATAGTACGCATACAAAGAACGCCTGATCGGACCTAAATCTTACTCGGGACGCGAGTAAGATTTTCCCTTCACGGATAAGTTAAAATAAAAGATGCTATAGTTTATTGAAAATATTTTACATTTTACATTCTCTTTCTAATAAAGAATTAATCATAAATATCCCATCCTAAAATTCCTGTATCCTTAACTCAATGCAAAACACCTTTTTTCAGACCTTATTAAGCTATTCCACAGACCTCTCCTCACCCGCCCCCCCCGAAACAACATCAACAACAACAAAGTAGCTTGCAGGCTTACTCCCCGAGTAAGCTAAAACATACTTATATATTATATATATATATATATATATATATATATATATACATAATATATATATAAAGTAGCTAATAATCAATTAATTACACATATACAAATATACGCATCAAGCTACAAATGTCCATTGATATCAATCTAATTAACTCTACCACGGAATTAATATATATATATATTAATTCCGATAGGGAATTTTTAGTTGATAAGAAATTCGTCGGCTCATCAACTCAAACCACGGAAACCAAGAATTCAGGACGTACAGTGACAGGTGATTTAATCCACAAGGCTATCACGGTGATGTGATAAAATCATATACACACACGCACGCATATATATATATATATATTTATATATATATATATCTATATATATATATATATATTTATATATAGATATATATATATTATATATATATATATATATATATATTATATTTATATACTCTCTGTCTATATACCTTTCTCGCTCAGAAAGAGAATTTTTTCAAGTTATGTATGAACTTTGAACACCTCTAAATAAAATCTTGTGGGTGTTACTGAATCAATTTGAAATGACGGTAATGAAACGTTTTTTATTTTCTCATTTCCTGATTAATACACACTCATTGTGTGTACGCACATTATTTCAAAATAATAGTAAAGAAAACAAAGGTAAAGTAAAAATTAAAATCGTCAAGACTTAAAAGAAATCAGTCGAAAAGAGGTACGCAGAGCTGGAACGAAGATGCGAATAACAAAAGGGACTCTTGATCTACATTTAACACCTGTTTTTGGAAATACTGTACGATATGTTATAATAATTCTGTATTCCTGGATTTGTACTGACTTCGGGGAATGGAAAATGCTGCATAACGACTGGGTGTTCACTGCACAAAAACGTTATGTATACATATGCTGACTACTTCCCCGATTATATCTTTAAATGCTTGTCTAGATTTATGCCCGTACGCTCGTCTTTAAGCTAGGAAATACACTACGTGTATACAGTCGCTGAAATAGCACATCAATGTGTATTTTACAGAATTGTTTTACAAGTATGTAATCTTTTTCTTGTATATTTGAGTGCATATAACCTGTGCATATATGATATATATATAATATATATATAATTTATATTTTAAATTAAAAATATAAATATATTATTTATATATAATTATTATATATTAAAATTTAATAAATTAAATATTATAACCATATATATATATATATATACATATATAATAATACAATTATATATAAATATTAATTATAAATATTTATATATATAGATATAAAATAAATATGCCATATATATATTTATATAAGATCTTATATATTATATATATAAATATAGATATTTTAATATATATATATTTTGACTGGGTAAAAATGTTTCTGTGTTACAACAGAATTCCATTTAATAAAAGGAGCCCATAAAAACACCAAGATATAGAGAGAAAGTACTATATTTCAGAGACAGCTGTCCATGAAATATAATACTTACTTTGTATATTTTCGTGTTTTATGGGCTCCTTTCATTATATATATATATATATATATATATATATATATATATATATATATATATATATATATATATATATATATATATATATATATAATAATAATAATAATGTTGAAGCTATTGAGATTAACCCTTCGCCACAGGTGCAGATGGCGGACGACGAAATGGAAGTGTGAATAATGAGGACATTTGTAAAAGTGGTTTACGGGAATCTTAGCAGAAAGGGAGGGTGACTGACACAATGTTTGAAGCTGTTATGATCATGTGGAAAGAATGGGGGACTACAATCTGAGAGAAAAGGCGATTAAATCTACAATATTTGGAGGGAGGAGACGGTACAAAAAGGACTATAGTAGATTCACATCACCCGTGCATATGATGCCTAGGCCAGTCCCTTACGATGCTCCTGATTGACTGTTGATAAGCCAATCACAGGACTGGAAACTCTCAGTCTCCCTCGAGAGTTCACATAGGCAGGATGTACGTTCCTCCTCTCCTGAGGGATACTTTTGGAAGACGTATCCATCAGGAGAGGTGGAACATACATCCTCCCTATGTGAAATCTCGAGAGACAGAGTTTCCAGCCATTTGATTGGCTTATCAAGAGCCAATCAGGAGCGTCGTAAGAGATTGGCCTAGGCATCAGACGCACGGGTGATGTGAACCTACTATAGCAGATCTCAAGCGAGAGGCATTGAAAAGGAAGGGTTTCAATAACCATGAAGTGTAATATAGAATTCAAGATGGAGGGGAATGGTTCTGTTTGAGTAAAGGAGTTGGGACAGATGTTAATGAGCCTTTTCTGTAGTAGTATGAGACAGTTCATATGGGAAGCTTTCTGCATGAAGGTTTCGTCTCCCGTTCAGCTTGAATGTGACTGTAATCGTTGTGCTGCTATTACGGTGCCACCCCTGTTAGGAGATATAGCTTTACCTTTAAATTATTATTATTGCATATAATATGCGGCGGGCAACGGCACCATAAGCCGGCATTGTTTGATCCGTAATATCATCGTTATTTTTCATCGTAGAAGAACAGAAGGAACATATTTGGAATACTCGTGAAAGGTTATATCAGAATATTGTTTTATTTTCCCTCTACAACCAATATTAAAGAAGTTAGCATGACCGGATATCCCGCAATTATTCGGATAAAAATCGTACCCGGTTAAAAACCATCCACTAATATCGTCGTTATTGTCCAACTTAGAAGAACAGTAAGAGCATATTTTGGAATCCCCGTGAAAAGTTATACAAGAATAATCTTTCTTTTTTCTCTAGGCATAATAATAAAGAAGTTAGCACGGCCAGATATCCGGATCAAAACAGAACCCGGGTAAAAACCATCCCATAGAAAATCTGCATATATGGTCCGACTTTAGTTTAATTCAACCCAGTAGTTTCGCCGTCTATAGCGAACATACATATATACATACATACATATATATGTATATTATATATATATATATATATATATATATATATATATATATATATATATAGATATATATATCTATATGTGTGTGTGTATATATATATATATACTACATACATAAATACATACATACACAGTTCGACAGTCAGCTTTACATATATGATATATATATATAATATATATATATATATATATATATATATATATATATATATATATAGTATATGAGAGAGAGAGAGAGAGGAGAGAGAGGACGGGGGTTAGGGGTGGGGACAGAGAGGCACGGAGGAGCATAAGCCATTTGCCAAGATAAAAATAAACTAAGGAAAAAGAAAAAAAAAGTGACGGACGCGAAAAATGATGAAAAATGCCTGGGAGGTTCCACATCCGAAAAACTTTTATGACCCTCAGCAAAACAACAACTGCCGGACGAAGACACTTTCTTCCCTCTCTTCCCAACAACACCTAAGGGAACAATACGACCGACATGGAAAAATTTCCCCTTGCTTTTTTTTTTTTTTTTTTTCCCGGGCCGCTTTTATTAACTATATTGTGTCGATTCGCTCTTACAGAAAGCGGCGAAGTGTAAATTTGGCTCTCTAATCTGATTTCTTTTTATTCGCCTCTATTCCTGGCCTTGGCTGCGCCCTCTTTTTATCCTACTGGAAAGAAACGATTTCGGGAAACATGCGATTTCTTGCAGACTGTGCGTGAATATGTTTATATATTTTTAGCCTAATATATTCGCATGCATTTAACTGAATGACAGCCCACAAGAATAATTAGAATAGTTACATGTATACTTACTGTGAATTCATTTTATGAGACAGAGTTGTATACAGGATGTATATTTCGTTACCATTGCAAATATTTCAGTTTGAATATCTCAGTGAAGCAACTAGCTGTAATGTTTATCAGTCAGTACCGAAATAAGTCAACATTACTCTCTCTCTCTCTCTCTCTCTCTCTCTCTCTCTCGCTTTACTTCGTCTGGTTCGCCTCACAATGAAGAATATATATTTTTATCCTACATACATACATAATACATACATACCTGTAATGCATAAAGATCTAACACAAAAACACTTTTACACATTTTTAAACGCGTACATACACACACACACATATATAAAATAATACAAGCATACACGCTTCACCCAACAGAAAGGAAAGCAGTGACTTGTGCTTACATAGCCATATCTATTCTTTTCTAACAGTTTCCAAAATGATCCCACATTGTGGTTCACATTTACTTACAATTGCGTAAATGCTGCTCCGTTATAACTAACATTCACTGATCCATCTTCTTAGCATCAGTTTATCACTTTCGCCTTTTCATCATCTTAACATCACTAATATTCAGTTTCACTTTTGCTTTGAAGTGTTTGATCAGTAAGACATTTTCCTATAATTTCTCACTTAGCAAGCATACAATTAAATCTGTTATTCATTATGCAATTTAACACAGTTTCGCAGAAACCTGAGCATAACAGAAGGCAGAAAGAAACAGGAGGAAAAATAATGCCACGTCCATTACCCTAACATCAAATCTAATGCCTTCATTACAAAGCAGGATAACAGTTTTAATCCTACATAATAATAATCGTGGGAGTCTCAAACAGTGAGCATTTTAGCACAAACACAGTTGCTCTTAAAGAGAACAACAGTGTTTTAAAACACAAATATATTTTCTACTAGCTGTGCAACACCTACATCAAACTCCGCACACGCAGGTTTTCCTCTTTCGTCATTCCTCCGCCTTCTCTCTCTTTTATTCATTTAGCTTCTCTTCCCTCAGTCTCTCTTGTCATCTTCCAACTAGCTTTCCATTGCTCATATTCTCCGTCTCCCCCTCACAGATTCCCCCTTTTAGCAACAGAGTAAACAAACAATAATAATGACGGAAGCCATCGTGGCATAAGCTGAAGGCAAACTATGTCTACTGAGCCGTTCTATGTTGAGTTAGGGGAAAGGGGTAGCTCGGCGAGAGAGAGAGAGAGAGAGAGAGAGAGAGAGAGAGAGAGAGAGAGAGAGAGAGAGATGAGCCATCGGAAAATAATCGTTAAAATAAAGACATCCAACAGGAATGTATGCTAGCATAATATATTACACACAAGGGATACTGATATATATATATATATATATATATATATATATATATATATATATGTATATATATATATATATATATATATATATATATATATATATATATCTATATGATGTATATGTATGTATATGTATGTGTGTGTATATATATATATATATATATATATATATATATATATATATATATATATATATGTATATATATATATATAATTTTAAAAAATGACCGTGATCAGATACCAACACCGCATACAATTATAAAGAAAATATAAAACGAAACCACACAATGACAATCCCAAAAATATGACCGTGATCAGATACAAACACCGCATACAATTATAAATAAAATATAGAACGAAACCACACAATGAGAATTCCTACTGGCCAATAAATCTACTGAAAAACATGCAAAAACTTAACATACATACTCCACGGGAATGTGGCGTAGCGTATGCACCACTTACGGTAAGAATAAATAAATTTCTAAAAAGCTTTACATTTGTGTATAATTATCCAGTGCAGTGTCATAGTTACCACTACTGATATGTACCGGATGAAAACTCAAGCCCCTTGGTTTCTCCGTAAATATGTGATAAAATTATATAATAATTGGGGTCGCATGCGAAAAGCAACTTTGTATCCCATGTGACCATCTGATAGATAGAAGTAGACGGGTCACATAGGGTAGGATGGCCGCATAACTAGATCATTTTCACTTTAATTTTCTGTACAATGTCTAGACTTTGAAACGTATATTGTAACTGTTAAACGCGTGCCTTTAACAAGGGCAAAGGGTATCGATCCTGTAGGGACAAGCCGTTTATTAAATTAGAGAATATAAGCAATGCTCCCTATTCCAAAGGGGTGTGTAAGAAATATGGCACATGGAAATGCCCATGGTCAAGATGTTGTTTAATTAGAGGCTAAAACTCTCAGGGGAGAGAGAGAGGCTATTTAGTGATGAACAGATGATTTCGTACAAGTCGGGATAATTGTTATTGTTGAATTTTACTAAATCTGTAGCGCTCGATAGCTACGCTTATCATTCTTTTCCCAATGAATGGGACCGTGAAATCAGTAATGTCCCAGAGGTTTGACAGTGGCAACCAACCATCAAATGTTCATAGATGTCCACCAAAACGTTAATTACTTGGAAGGGGTTACTTATAATATGGACAAGGGTAAAAGCTTACGGTAGGGATACACATGTGTCCTGGAGTCAATGAATTTATACTCATTGTTGTTTTAGATTAACCCATATATGCCCTGCAAGCATTGTGCTGGCACGGGCTCTTTCTCCTCAAGCAGCCCGTACTAATTTTCGTTGTTACCACTGTTTATGTTTCAGATTATCCGGGCTTTATGCCAGAGCAGGTTCCTGCTCTTAGAGCAGCTAGCAAAATTAATTCTGATGATTCGAAAGTGATACTATATTCATGAATGAGAGACATATCAATGGATGTGCGAGTGAACTTCATTCTCTAGATCGATGATGTTGTTTTTGAATAAGCTGGCCTTATGCCAACACGGGCGCTTGCTCATAGGACAGCCCGTAATTCAAGTTGATGAGCATGTGTTTTCATATCCTAAAACAGAGGATATTAAAACTTTATTTTGTGTTACATGGATATATCGTGAAGGTGATATGAACATGAAAGATTTAATGGCCAACATTGCAGCCTCTTTGAACCCAAAGGTACCCTTCAGTTGTAGGGAAAGTGCGATAGTAGTGAGTGACGACAAGTAGGAGAGGCCAACAGATTGGAAGAATGAGAGGCTTGAGTTTTAGGCACAGGTAGCTAGTAACTCATCGCAGTAATTACATCGTGGTAATTTCATCGTGGTAATTTCATCGCATGGTAATTACATCTCATACATTTTCACAGCATTGTAATTACATTGCAACATATATCGTCAGTAGTGGTTTCATCGTAAGGTTTCTTTCGCCACACAATGCCAAAAAATAAATGAACAATAAAATATAATTCACTTGTTTTTCTGCAAAACGTCCAAATATTACTGTTATAGTTGTTGTTGAGATCAAAGTATCTAACTATCTAACTAACATATCGCTACAGAAGTTTCAACCACATGGGACTTCGGGGCTGCTCTTTGAGAAACAGTCCGTGCTGAGATAACTCCAGCTCATAAGCAACTAGACCACGTGGGAATTAGACCCAATTTCAAGTGGGTCACGTGCCAATGGCGTGACCCATAAGCACGTATCTGGTAGAGTCGAAGACCTCGGCGCTTACACTTCCACCTTCGACGGAGGCGGCAATAAACTAAATACAGAAGCTAAACATCTCAGAACAAACAGGAAGAAGATTTGGCAATGGTGCTAGAAGCATTGACTTGAAATTCCCCGAGTTTCAAAGATCAAGAACCTGAGAGATGTATTGACAGATTTAAATACTTATAACGTAAAGAGTGCAGAACGAAGGACACAGAACTTAGTTTACCTATCCTGATTGCATTTCTATCCTTGAATCAATGTGCTGGGATTCAATTCCAGGCTGAAGCATCATCACGTGAAGTTCTACCCTCTCATATAATATGGATTTGAAAAGTAATCCCTATGTCTGACAAATGACAGCCAAACGAAAATATCGACTCGAAGACATCCTGACAAGCAACGAGACATCTCTCCTAATTTTATGTCTCATTGAATGAGAGCGCCCACGCACGCACGCGCACACACAATCTATATATATATAATGTATATTATTATTATTATTAATAGATTAAAATATAGAATTTAGGCCAAATCCCAAGCGCTGGGACCTATGAAGTCTTTCAGAGCTAACTGGGAATTTGACAGTAAGAAAGTTTGAAAGGTGTGGAAAGTCAGATGGAAGAAAGAGAATATAAAAGGAAGTACAGTAAAACAAATGAAAGAGGTTGCAGCTAAGAGCCGAAGGGACGCTGCAAAGACTTTTAAGTAAAGCCAACAGTACGCCACATGAGGTGCACTGACAGCACTATATATATATATATATATATATATATATATATATATATATATATATATATATATCACGTGTGTATGTGTGTATGCAGGTGTACTCTTATCAACGACCATAAATGCTTCTGAACTATAGCGGATGTATATTAAGTAACGTCCTTTGATTAAAAATATGAAAAATAAAGTTGAGCGAGATTAATCCGCAATCTAATTAATTTGGTCATAAAGTTTGTCCTCATATGACGCAACTTCTGCAATGGACAAAACTTCTCCAACTCAATTAGTGTACCGAATTCCATTGCAAATCGCCTGTCACGGAGAGGCAGCAACCTTCGCAGTGCTGCCATTGCTGACCAGAGTTGCGACTGCCGTTGCTTTTGCTAATGATGAGATTGCTCTGGTTGCTACTGCCTGTCGAAGGCCATTCCTTCATGCAACTGAGATATATGTAAACGATTTTGGTACTTGCTGTTCCGTGAAAGAAAAAAGTAAATCATGCTACGAATAATAATAATAATAATAATAATAATAATAATAATAATAATAATAATAATAATAATAATAATAATAATAATATTAATAAATTTTCACCCAGTTCATAATTCGGATGATATAAAATCAAAATTATAATTCACAAAATAAATAAAAATCACGAATAAAAAATCTGAAAAATTCTCTTGACGAAAGGATGCTGCTTTTTTATTAATTTATTATTAATTTACTTGAATGTGAACTATAAACCATGTGAAACTTTTCAGAAATTAGAGGAAGTCATATCAAGAATAAATTTCCAGTTAAACAAAATATTGATTATATAATTTTTTCAGTAATTCTGCAAAAAATATCTGGGGACTGGTAGTTCGGAAGACTGACTGGAACATCGTCAAATACGTGATAACATAATAGTAGAAATTTAATTGAATAAATAGATACTCATACCGAAAGCGAATTTCAAGTGTAAAATACGGATTCAAAAAGGAAATTATGTTTTACACCGCTTTTGTATAACACATTCTTCTACTTATTCACAAATAACAACCCTTAACTTTAATTATGGCAAGTTTGCCAAAGATGCTTACATATAAATCTATGTATTTCAACTCTATTCTTTAAATAAAAAAATGGAGACACCAATATCTGTACGTTGTAAAAAGACAAAATGTATAAAGTCGGATAAGGTATTTAATAATGCAAGCAAATTTCATATTACATTAATATTGTCATTATCAATCTAGATCAAAATGTATATTATTAATGTATCTTCCATATTTAACAAGAGTTTATGAGGCAAAGCAGCTTAATAATTCCATTATTAATGTATCCAATCACAATAATAATGATAATATTTTCATTATTAATGTATCCAATCACAATAATAATGATAATATTTTCATTATTAATGTATTCAATCACAATAATAATAATAATAAATAATGTTTATTATTTTTTTTTTTTTTTTTTTTTTTGCTCTATCACAGTCCTCCAATTCGACTGGGTGGTATTTATAGTGTGGGGTTCCGGGTTGCGTCCTGCCTCCTTAGGAGTCCATCACTTTTCTTACTATGTGTGCCGTTTCTAGGATCACACTCTTCTGCATGAGTCCTGGAGCTACTTCAGCCTCTAGTTTTTCTAGATTCCTTTTCAGGGATCTTGGGATCGTGCCTAGTGCTCCTATGATTATGGGTACGATTTCCACTGGCATATCCCATATCCTTCTTATTTCTATTTTCAGATCTTGATACTTATCCATTTTTTCCCTCTCTTTCTCTTCAACTCTGGTGTCCCATGGTATTGCGACATCAATGAGTGATACTTTCTTCTCGACTTTGTCAATCAATGTCACGTCTGGTCTGTTTGCACGTATCACCCTATCCGTTCTGATACCATAGTCCCAGAGGATTTTTGCCTGATCGTTTTCTATCACTCCTTCAGGTTGGTGCTCGTACCACTTATTACTGCAAGGTAGCTGATGTTTCTTGCACAGCCTCCAGGGAGGTTTTGCTTTTGCCACTGAATCATGCTCTTTTTGTACTGGTTCTGTGCAAGTCCCGGGCATTCGCTTGCTATGTGGTTTATGGTTTCATTTTTCGTATTGCACTTCCTACATATGGGAGAGATGTTATTTCCGTCTATCGTTCTTTGAACATATCTGGTTCTTAGGGCCTGATCTTGGTGCCGCTTGTTATCATTCCTTCAGTTTCCTTCTTGAGCTCTCCCCTCTGTAGCCATTGCCAATTGTCATCGCTGGCTAATTCTTTAGTCTGTCTCATGTATTGTCCGTGCATTGGTTTGTTGTGCCAGTCCTCTGTTCTTTCTGTCTTTCTCCTGTCTCTGTATATTTCTGGGTCTTCGTCTACTTTTATTAGTCCTTCTTCCCATGCACTCTTTAGCCACTCGTCTTCACTGCTTTTCAGATATTGCCCCAGTGCTCTGTTTTCGATGTTGACGCAGTCCTCTATACTTAGTAGTCCTCTCCCTCCTTCCTTTCGTGTTATGTATAGTCTGTCTGTATTTGCTCTTGGGTGTAGTGCTTTGTGTATTGTCATTTGTTTCCTGGTTTTCTGATCAATGCTGCGGAGTTCTGCCTTCGTCCATTCCACTATTCCTGCGCTGTATCTGATTACTGGCACTGCCCAGATGTTTATGGCTTTTATCATATTTCCGGCGTTGAGTTTGACTTGAGTATCGCCTTGAGTCTCTGCATATATTCTTTCCTGATCGTGTCCTTCATCTCTTGGTGTTTTATCTCTCCTCCTTCCATTATTCCCAGGTATTTGTATCCTGTCTCATCTATGTGTTTGATGTTGCTCCATCTGGTAGCTTTATCCCTTCAGTTCTCGTTACTTTGCCTTTTTTGTATGTTGACTAAGGCGCATTTTTCTATTCCAAACTCCACCCTGATGTCCCCAGATACAATCCTTACAGTGTGGATTAGGGTATCTATTTCCTTGATGCTCTTACCATACAGCTTGATGTCGTCCATGAACATCAGATGGTTGATTTTGTTGCCTCTTTTCTTGAGTTGGTACCCGGCATCCATCTTCTGTAGTACTTTTGTCATGGGAATCATGGCTACTACGAAGAGTAGTGGGGACAGTGAGTCGCCCTGGAAGATCCCTCTCCTGATATTAACCTCTGCTAGTCTTATTCCAGAGCTTGTAAGTATTGTATTCCAGTTGCGCATTGTATTTTTGAGGAAGCTGATGGTATTTTCCTCTGCCCCATATATTTTCAGGCATTCTATAAGCCATGTGTGTGGTATCATTATTATTATTATTATTATTATTATTATTATTATTATTATTATTATTATTATTATTATTTTTATTATTATTATCATGACTGTGATGTGAACATAATACAATGAAAGCTGGCAAATTTTCACCAGGAGAAAAATACAACAAAGGACGGATGGAAAGCCAAAGAATAGCTGAATGGACGGACGGACAGACAGAAACCAACGTCATTGCACTGCGCTCTCACGCACAGAAAAATGAAAGCGTGCTTGATTGAGCTCTCAAGCAAGTTGACACAGAAATGAAGTACAGAGGCACAGACGTTATGCACAGGCCAAGGGTACACTGCGTATGCAATGATCATTAGCCGTCGAGAGGCCAATAAACGTAACTCCTCTGATGACCCAGCTGCTACACATACCGCCATAGAGGGTCCAATCAAGGGGGCAAGACATAATTGACCGGGGTAGAGGCTGAGCTGCCCAAATTCACTTGTTTACAAATGAAAAGACTATACAAGAAATAAGCACAATCCATACTGAATATCCGGGGACCCTATCTCTCTCTCTCTCTCTCTCTCTCTCTCTCTCTCTCTCTCTCTCTCTCTCTCTCTCTCTCTCTCATATTTATCCTAAATCACACGTAACGATTTTTAAATTACATCCCCGAGACAAATCTCTCTCTCTCTCTCTCTCTCTCTCTCTCTCTCTCTCTCTCTCTCTCTCTCTCTCTCATTTATCCTAAATCACACGTAACGATATTTAAATTACATCCCCGAGACAAATCTCTCTCTCTCTCTCTCTCTCTCTCTCTCTCTCTCTCTCTCTTCAACACTACTTTTACGGATATTTAAAATCCATAACATATTTTTCAGTTGGATATCCTTATTTATTTTAACGACTGTTTTATGATGGTGAATCTCTCTCTCTCTCTCTCTCTCTCCTCTCTCTCTCTCTCTCTCTCTCTCTTCGTCTTCTTTTTCTTTTTCCATATTCTCTCTCTCTCTCTCTCTCTCTCTCTTCTTCTTCTTCTTCTTCACAACCAAAGTCAGTTACATTTAAATTTACGCATGAGAACTCACAGCGGCACACATAAACTTCTAAAAAAAAAAAGGGTACCAAAAACACGACATTGCAACACAGTTCCGGACGCAGCATTTCCGAAGGCGAAATAAGCTTGAATGAACTGGGAGACGAGGCGGCCGTTGAACATAATGCCGTCCCTATTGTGAACAAAGCCAGCGCGCATTAAAGGCCCCTTCTCACACGTACTAATATCCGGCAATACTCGTAATCATTAGCGCTTATTGCCTATTCAGGATCAGATCATAAATCCCTATGCTTAGGCAAAGGAGTTCTACGGATGGGGAACACATGGGGCCTGTCTGCCTACCTTCGCGGTTTATGAGGATACGTGTGAGCACACACACACACACACACACACACATATATATAATATACTATATATATATATATAATATATATTATATATATATATATATATATATATATATATATACTCAACAACATTTCTTTTAGTAATAGCTTTCACTTGGATACGAAGTCACAAATCAGTTGTCTCCTTTTTATGCAAATTCCTGACAACATTGGTTTATTTGAACGCTTGATCAACTGGCATCTTTGTTATAAACCTTACTGACATGACATCAGTTATACGTTTCAATTACTGAAACTTTCAGATATACCTTCATTGATATGCGTCTGATTTTTATAAGAACTGCATTCTCAAAGCATGATAGAATCCCACAAAGGAACAGCAAATCCTCACTTTCAATTCCTGGGGTTTATAATACGGTGGAAAAGGAAGCCGAAAGGGTTGGGTACTGCCTACCGCATCTGGCACTCTAAGTGGCCATGTGTGAAAGTTTTTTATATGTCCCGTTTCTTCTCGGCTCGCTGGCTGAAAGTGTGAAATGTGTGTAATTGTCGATTGTTCAACACTACTAGGACCGGGGCTTCTATCTCGAATGGATAGACAAACTTTATTGTTCCTCTCAGTAGTATAAGTTAAGTACATCGTAGTTTAACCAGACCACAGACCACATTAACAGCTCTCCTAGGTCTGGCCTGAAAGATTAGATATTTTTTACGTGGCCAGGTACCAATTGTTTACCTAGCAACGGAACCTATAGCATATTGTGGGATCCGAACCCTATTATATCGAGAAATTAATTTCTAAACACCAGAAACAAATTCCTCTGATTCCAAGTTGGCAGAGCAGAGAATCGAACTCGGGAATACCGAATTGGTAGGCGAGCATGTAAACCACTCGTCTAATGAGGAACATTCTCTGTAGTATAAAAATACTGATCCCCTTACTAGAAAAGGTTTTTGGTGAATAGACACGGTGATGAAAAACATTGGTAAGCCATATCATTGGCTATTTCAGAACAATACAAAGCGTCTTAGTGGCGTGATCGGTATGGTCTTGGCCTGCCACCTTGGTGACCACGAGTTCGATTCTCGGGCATTCCATTGAAGCGTGAGAGATGTGTATTTCTGGTGATAGAAGCTCACTCTCGACGTGGTTCGGAAGTCACGTAAAGTCGTTGGTCCTGTTGCTGAATAACCACTGGTTCCATGAAACATAAAAACACCATACAAACAAAAATAAACAAACGAACAAACATAGCAATAAAGCCCAAATGGGGTAAAGGGAAATATAAGTAAAATAAATAAAAGCCAAGGAAATAAGCGTACCCTAAATCTTACTTCCTTAACGTTTCTTCCCGGGCACCGTTGAGACCCACTGCCACCCACACCAGACTCCGAAGGTATATTGCAAGCTTAAGCAACACATTAATCTTTTCTTGCAAAGAGGGACGATAACTCACGGAACACTAAAAATAAAGATGTTAAAATTTTGTTTAAGATAAATTTATTGCTGTGGAGACTTGTCTGTTCAGGCACTTAGAACCTTATAATGGTTTTATTATCAGTCAGCAATGAAGATAATCTGTCTAGAACTACTTTGCTTTCAGTGGCCAGAAAGGAACTTGGTCACTGAGAAAAGGTTTCCAGTTGAACTCTTGCGATAGAAATTTAATTCACAGAGGAAGAAATTGTTCAAGTTCTTGGTTTTTTTATCATTTTTTTATTTTTTATTTTTTTATTTTTTGCAAAGACTCACATAGGGTAAAACTCGGTTTGAACCTTACATATTATGTTAAGAACAGAATTTCATAAGAAGAAAAAGTGGCCATTCTAAATTTTAATGAATATTTACCGCACGGTAGAGCAGATAACTGAAAACAACATAAAGCAACCGAATTTTTCAATACCTACTAACCTATACCATGATAGTCATATTTAAAAACTATGCTGAAGGTAAGATTAATTTTGTTTTACATCGTAAGAAGACAAACATATGCTACATCTCATCACTGTTGCTAATAAAATATAAAAAAAATATGAGAATGGATTCCTTATATAAAGGAAAACGACTTCGATAAACGTGATAATCTATCTAACAGATCAGCGAATCATTTCAATAAATTAATAATAAAACATTAAACTCAAAATGAAGCGCCAAGGATAGCATACTGCTTCAAGCCCCTTATTCGATTTTAATTAAACAATTACTACACCTCATTGTTACTGGACAATTAACGTCAGCGGTAAATTCAGTCTACAATACAGACCATATTCCAATCCTGATTCACTACAGTGCAAAGAATAGACATAATAAACATTAGAGGCTGGGAGTAGGCCGACCAGCGCAGTGGCCAGTAAAAATGAAACCCTTTACCAATGACCAGCTGCTTACCAGCGGTCCAAAGCAGTCGTCAGTCCCTCCGACACCCCTACGAAGGGCTTATCCGCCACTCAGCCCCCAAAAAATGGAAGCGCCCATAGCGAAGCATATATCAATATAATACGACCCATTCGCCAGAACACCATTCGACAAACATGATACAAACGGTCGGAGGCATTTCGCGTTAATACGGGGACGGAGTATTTATCATCGTACAAAAAACCCCGGTCCACATTATGGTGCCATAAGTTTGCACGTGGAAATCCGGCCAGCGCTATATCAAAGGATTAATGGATAAAAATGGACATAGGAAGTGCTTTATCACTAAGGGGCAGGGAAGGGATGGAGCCGCTGAGGAAGGTAGTTGTAACGCGAACATGGTTTTCTTTCCTCTTCGCTTTTTGTTCTCGTTAATTTAAATGATACTTGAGAGATAAGTTACGATTGTTGCTCTAAAAACACCACTGTGTATTGCGTGCAGATAATCGGGTCCAGAGCCATTAATGCTAAAAGGTTGGCAAAATTTCGCAGTCTGTTTTATGCAGTTCTTCAAGACTCTTTACAGCGGATAAAATCGGAATTCTCAGCCTTACATCCAACGAAACATATTTATGCTTACATGTATTCAAGCGTGTATACAATCGACAAATATGAATTATTTACAAATTAAACAGGTTAGAGTACCTCGGGTAGATATTGTGCATAAACTTCCTAGCACTCAAAGCACACAAATACACACACATATATATCTCTCTTTCTCACATACACACAAACACATCACATAGCTTCGCATCTTCATCTACTGTCATGTTTCTGACCTCTCATCGTTCCATCCAATAAGGATATTGCACAACTACGGAAACATAACACCATGTCTCAGGGTCATTTTTACAGTAAACCAGTCACTTTCCTGCCTCTGTCTACATTTTCTCTAACACATGCTTTGCTTCTACCATGGAAACTTTCAATTGCTCTTAACAATTTATTCTGTGCCACACATTCTCAACAATACCCTCCATATTGCCTCCCTGCCGATTCAAGCATTACTTTTTTGCAGGTTCATGTACGCCACATAAGCCTTTTCCCATCACTCTCAAACTTCTCGCGGACCTGCTTCACAACAAATAATTGATCACCATACCATCTACTTTGTCTATTATTATTATTTTATTTTATTTCTTTCTTTATTTTTTTTAAGGAGACCCTCTTTCAAACAAACACTGTTGAATTCAGCGAATTAATATTATTATTATTATTATTATTATTATTATTATTATTATTGTACGCTGGAAACAGACCTTCTTTCAAACAAGTTTTATTGAAAATAATGGCAGAATTCACAGAATTGATTTTGTACAATATTCTTTCAATTCTCCTTATGATTTTTCTTTCTGGCACGCTGGTATTATAAAGCAGCTGTCCAATGTTCATCGTGCTGTAGGTCGTCAACGGAAATTTCGGGCGGGCTGGTGTTATCAAAAGCAAAACTGGTTATCAGGGACAGGCTGGGGTCGTCAACAGGTATACAGGTGGGTTTCGTAGATCGGGAACAGGCCGTAGTCGTCAGGGGTCTATCCGGTATTTCTTGTTATTTCTTCTTTTCTGGTTTTCAAGGCGTCTACATGTTTCGGCCACCTCGTTTGGCCATCTTCGGGACGGGATCGCTGAGTGGCAATGGTCTGTGTCAGATGTATTCACGCTATTTATTGCATTCGGTTGGCTTGAAGAAACGGGTACCTCACTTTTCATTGGGCAATACCTGTGACGTCACGAGCGATGTCATCAGGGGGCCCGTTGCTGGTTGGCTGTCCTCTTCGTGGGCGGAGCCTCATCCTTATTGGTGATGGTGGAGGTCCCCTCGAAGGGCGTGCTACCAGGTCGTCCTCAGGGCGAGAGCTTGAGCTGCGATCACCCTCAGGGTTACTAGGGACGTCCTCAGGATGAGAGCTAATGCTTCTATCATCCTCAGGATCCCTCTGGTGCGATGGTCGTTGTGGGGCGGAAAAGTGAGGTACCCGTTTCTTCAAGCCAACCGAATGCAATAAATAGCGTGAATACATCTGACACAGACCATTGCACTCAGCGATCCCGTCCCGAAGATGGCCAAACGAGGTGGCCGAAACATGTAGACGCCTTGAAAACCAGAAAAGAAAGAAATAACAAGAAATACCGGATAGACCCCTGACGACTACGCCTGTTCCCGATCTACGAAACCCACCTGTATACCTGTTGACGACCCCAGCCTGTCCCTGATAACCAGTTTTGCTTTTGATAACACCAGCCCGCCCGAAATTTCCGTTGACGACCTACAGCACGATGAACATTGGACAGCTGCTTTATAATACCAGCGTGCCAGAAAGAAAAATCATAAGGAGAATTGAAAGAATATTGTACAAAATCAATTCTGTGAATTCTGCCATTATTTTCAATATATTATTATTATTATTATTATTATTATTATTATTATTATTATTATTATTATTATTATTATATTCAGTATATGAAACCTATTAATATGGGACAAGTCCTCGGCGGCCATTGACATGAAATTCAACCTTTATACGGTGTTCATTAGGAAGAAGTTTGTTTGTTTGTATGTTGTTTTTACGTTGCATGGGACTAGTGGTTATTCAGCAACGGAACCAACGGCTTTACGTGACTTCCGAACCCCTCATTGGAATGCCCGAGAATCGAACTCGCGGCCAACGAGGTGGCAGGCCAACACCATACCGATCACGCCACTGAGGCGAGTCTCCCTTACCCTCCAAAAATAAACAAATAAATAAATCAGTAAATAAAAAAAATAATAATGAATAGATAAAATAGTATTCAAATGCAAGAATAATAGTATTAGGGCAGCAATGCATTGCATTTTCACTTGAAATTCTAAACACACAGTCGTTATCATAGGAATCCATTTTATATATCTTACTTTCTTAATCAAAATCCTACACTGCACATTACCTGGGATATCAAGTCTTACAGTCGCCTCTGTTATTTTGATATTTACACAATAGTATAGTTATTCTTCTTAGGCGAATTACGAATCTTGGCCAGCATCGATTTATTTTATTACTAAAGGTTTGCCCTGTTGAAGAATATCTATATTGGAGATGCACAATCGTATGTACGGTATAATGTCTGCTTATAATTATATACAAATAGTACTAAAGGGTGTTTGCAGCGTTCCTTCGGTCCCTAGACGAATCGTTTTTATTTTTGAGCTTTTATTCTACTTCTATCTCGTCCATCTTGCTGTCCAATTTTTTCTCTCAGTTTCACCTGTGGATACTTTCAGTTAATCTCATTTATTTTCTGGATCCCTTTTTCTTGCTGTCCAACCACTCCAATTCCTATCTTTACCGTGCCTGGTCTTACGGGTTAAATTTTACTATTTGATCACCAATTCGTATATATACTCATGTGTATATGAGTGTATAAATACTCTTCAAATAAGTAATAAATAAATATAAAAATAATAACAATAATCCTGAGACAGAAGAAAATAAGTAAAAAATGTGCCGACATCGAGTTTTCTGTACAGCGTAAAATCAAGGCCCCGAAAATAGATCTATCTTTTGGTGGTCTCGGTACACTGATGTATGATCCGCGGCTCGTGAAACCTTAATCACGACCTGGTGGTGGCCTGTACTATATTATTGCCAGAAACACGATCATGGATAACTTTAACCTTAAATAAAATAAAAACTATTGAGGATAGAGGGCTGCAGTTTGGAACGTTTGATGATTGGAGGGTGGATGATCGACATATTAATTTGCAGCCCTCTAGCCTCAGTAGTTTTACAGATCTGAGAGGGAACAGAAAAAGTGCGGTCGGACAGACATAAGCCATTTAAGTAGTTTTCTTCTACAGAAAACTAAAAAGTCAACACAACGTAAGAATATATATATGTGTGTGTATATATAGATATATATATATATTGTATATATATATATATAGATATATATATATATATGTATATATAAATATATATATATATACATATATTTTATATATATATATAGGTATAACTAAATATATACATATATATATACACATATATTATATATAATAAATATAGATATGAGATAGATATATATATTTTATATATATATATATATATATATACGTATATCTATATATATATATATATATATATATATATATATATATATATATATATACATATACATATATTGATATATATACATATATCTATATATGATAAATATATATATATTATATATATATGATATATATAGATATTTATACATCTATATAGATATAATATATATTACATATAGTATATATATATATATATATAAAAAAAAAAATAATATACATATATATATATATATATATATAGATATATTTTTATATTTACATATATATATTACATATATATATATATATATATATATATATATAGTATAAAATATATATATATATATATATCATATATATATATATATATATACTATACATATATTTATATGTAGTATATATGTATATTATATATATATATTATATAAATATTATATATATAATTATAATATATATATATATATAATATATTATATTATTATCATATATATGATATATATTATAATGTTGGTTAAAAAGAGTGAAAAGGGAAGAGCACGTAGCCTTCACCTGCCACCAAATAGATCGAGCAATTACTGAAAAGATCGTCGGGTCTAACAAAGGAAAAAAATTAAGGAGATACGACCCACCAAGTCAGCTCATTGGTCCGAGTCTGAAACACGGGACGCGTGGCGGGTTTCCCAAAAATCCCGAGTTCCATTCGAGATCTCCCACTATTTCCTGGCAGAAATCTCTGTTTTCTTTCTCTTCCAGTTTTACAGGTAAGGTTTCTTCTTACTGATTTTTTTTTTCATTTCTTTAATTTAAAATCGTCCTCAACATTCCTTCATTGCTAATATATCTACTTACAAAAACAACAACAACAATAATAAGAATAATAATAATAATAATAATAATAATAATAATAATAATAATAATAATAATAATAATGAAAGCTTTTACAATATTTTCTTTATAACTGCTTGCCGTACTTGCGTTATTAAGGTTTCATTTCTGCAAATGTTTCTTTATGCGGTCGTCTTAAGTCCTTTTCCATTTAATAACAGCATGAGGGTGCCATGAAATTTAGTACAGTAATAATTTCTGTAAATCAATATGTATAAGTCTTACATAGTGCTCACCAGTATGCATCAATTATTCTGCTACATGGGCTATGTAACTGCTGCCAAATTTCGTCAGTAAACAAAAACATTATATCATCCTACTAAATAAGACTTGAACCAACAAAAAAAAAAACCTACTAGATTTTCACTTGTCGAGAATTGAACAGACCTACTATACTCTGTTTTTTTCCATCTGTCCATCCGCCTGTGGTGGTCGCGCATGGTAACACTGCGTCCCGGGCTTTAAATACTTACTCTGTGTAAGTTTTGGGTAAATAAAAGGATATCTGGGTGTACATTTGCAACTGAAAAGTGTTTTAATAATTTACTGCATGCGAATTACACCGTTTATATTCGAAATAGGATATTATTTAAAGCCCGGGACGCAGTGTTACCATGCGCAAACACCACAAGCGGATGGACAGATGGAAAAAAACAGAGTATACATATATCCCAGACTGATTTCTGCAGGCATGAGCTCAGTAGAATTGTCTACTCATTTTCCAGTTTGTTGATTCACAGATCTCGCAGCATTCTGCGAAACCCGTTGAGCGAATTTTAGGCTCTTAGATAGACTTAACATTTCTGGGTGTTTTCAGTGAATACGCGTGTTTTTTTTCCCCTTGATCATGTTGGTAGAACGGAAGTTACGTATTCATTCCAACCTTTCTGTCAACGAGATGGCTAGCAAAGCACTGATGTATGTCATTGATAATCTGTTTCGAGCTGGGCTTTAGTTTTCTGTAAATGAAAACTATCGAGATGGCTTTGTTTGTCCGTCCGCACTAATTCTTTCCGCCCAGATATCTTAAAAACTACCGGCGCTAGAGGGCTGCAAATTGGTATGTTGATCATCCTCCATTCAATCATCAATCATACCAAACTGCAGCCCTCTAGCCTCAGTAGTTTTAACCTTATTTAAGGTTAAATTTATTCACGATCCTGCGTCTGGCACCGCTATAGGTGCCAACAACACAGGCCACAGGCCAAAAACAAAGACCTTGACCGGGCCGTGGCTGAGAGTTTCATACAGCATTATACCCTGTACAGAAAACTTCGGACGCTAATTTTTTTATTTTCATTGCCTCGTCCTTATTATATTTATTACTGACGAAAAATGATGGAACTTTCTTATGTCAAAAACTTGAAACTGTACTTTGATTTTGAAATAAAAACACTCCTTACATTTTTAATTACTTTCTAAGCGCTTTCAAACATTTTGTAATATAAAAACAATTTTCGTGTATATTATCTGCGTTCTTGAGATTAGAGGGTTTATTTGCGTTTAATCTGAATGAAAGCTTTTCTAACTTCGCAGATTATAAGAAAATATTTCCTTAAGTCGCATCTTCATGATTAATCATTGTGAGGTAAACATTTTACAAAACGTTTTCTCGTAGGTGTTTTTCGCTGGAAAGACAAATCTTATACGAGTATGAACAATATAAAGCATTTGTATTTTCTGGATGGGTCACATAAGCGTTTTTTTCAGCCTTGACATACAAAATTACGTACAAAATAAATTTTTTTTAACCAGGTTCTCGGCGAGTGATAGTTTATATACTTACACACACACACACACACACACACACACACACACACACACACATATATATATATATATATATATATATATATATATATATATATATATATATATATATATATCACATTTTGAGCACGAACGAATGAGTTCTGGAACATATTCACTTCATATGAACATTCGAAATCGGAAATACTCTTTATATATCCTTGATATGTTAAACGTTTCACTTCAGGAGCAGACATACGGTATATATATGAACGCTCTGGAAACAAACCACAATATTTGCAACATGAAGAACACCCTCTTAACCGAGACATCTTGAAATCAGTGAAGAAACTAAATCATATTCGGAAAACCAATCGACTCGGTGCTGCCAAGGGAGGGTGCCCCTGTATTGCCCGAACACCTGAGTTAGCCATGCACTACAAGAGCCAGGCACGGCTTGATTAGATTATTGGATTGAGGTACAGCGTCATTGTGGCTGAAATCCATTTAGGACCTGGTCCCGGTCTCGCAAACAGTTCAGGGCGTCAACGGACTGCCTAAGGAGATGCATGGCAGGCAAGAGGCGAGAGATGCTGCATCTGTGATTGTGCGGGGCGATGGTGAAACAAACATTTTTTGGTAAAGGATGTTTGTAGTTAAAGGGACTTTGTTGACAACAAGTTGAGGGGATAACTTATATAAATATAGTCTTTTGTAATGCAACACACACACACATATATACATATACATATCATACATACATACATACAGATATATATATATATATATATATATATAATATATATATTATATATATATATCTTTCTTGTGGTATTTTGCATTAAAACATCGCGCATCGATGTGACTTTTACATACATACACACACACACACACCACACAACACACACACACAAATATAATATATATATATATATATATATATATATATATATATATATATATATATATATATGTATATACATATATATGATGTATGTATGTGTATTACATTGGAAAATAGTAAATTCTTGCAAGCTATCCCCTCTACTTAATTTCAGCGTGTATGAAATATATAAATTTACTAATGTAACGTTAAGTTCGTGCATATTCATACATGTTACACGTTTAAAATAACGAATCAATTAATTATGTCATTATCTAACCTATCTCAGCATGGCAGAGCCAATGGAGAACACAGGCTTTAATATCAGATATGAAGTCAAATCAAATGCTATATTTAAACAGATGTGGAGATCAATAACTGAGGAAGTGATAAAAAAAACGAGTGGTATAACTTGGAATTTTAATTAAGGAAACTTATTTAATGATTATGAGGTGAAATGTCGTTGGAAATGGCGTCAGGAACATTTGGTAAAAAAATACGTTGAACTCTCACTTACCATGTTTACTTCGCAACGCATAATGTAAATTTAATGTCCGAAATTTATAAAAAAAAAAAAAATTACTAAACATCTACCCGAATGGCAATGGCCGAGTCACCTTCTCTGAAGAAAACAACTAAATTAGATTTGGTTTCCGCACGAGGGAGTTTTAACCAATTTGCCAGATGCTTAATTCTATTCCTCCTTCCCCCAATCTCTCTCTCTCTCTCTCTCTCTCTCTCTCTCTCTCTCTCTCTCTCTCTCTCTCTCTCTCTCTCTCTCTCTCATCAGACGTCTGTTCAATCTACGTGCTGATACTTGAAATTCATTTAACCTGTTTTATCAATATCCACAGTTCTTTGTAATATGAAAAACTTATGGATAATGAACTCACCGGGTGAGGAAACTTCACAGTTACCTGTATGTATTTAAATTCTCTCTGATAAGGAAACTTTCGTTAACCTGATCATTTGGGCTCTCCAGCTAACGTCTAAGTATCCAAAAATCTTCAGCAACATAATGCAGAGCAACATGGCTTACCAGACATAAGCGCCACGCTACTGCAAAATTGTTAAATATTGCCGTCATTTTTTTACGAGAACGTTACACGAGTTATTGTACCATTTTCTGTTTAGGGGGTGATGGGCGCTATTATTATTATTATTATTATTATTATTATTATTATTATTATTATTATTATTATTTCAGTAGATGAAACCTATTCACATGGAACAAGCACACAGGGTACATTGAATTGAAATTCAAGCTTCCAAAGAATGTTGGTTACTGCAGCAGTATAGATCATGATACAGAGACATGGAGTATTTTGACACAGGTTAAAAAATACAAGGAAAAAGGAGACAACTGTCTGTGCATACATATCAAGCACTCATATGTCCAGTGAGACAAGGAGTTTTTGGACGGGAGATGAAATACAAGGGACTTACGCCAAGGAGCCTTTGGGTAAATCTGAAGCAGTAACAGGCACTACGAGACTAGGGCTTTTAGGACACACGTGAAGAAATGGCAGGAATAAGTATATGAGGAATCACTGGACGCAAGTGAAACTATGCAAGGGATATTAGGTCAGGAAGTCTGTCACACAGGTGAAACATTACCGAGATCACGGAAACAGCAACCTTTGAAATAAAAAGAGATTTAAGAATAGCTAATCTTTTGACGTAAGCAGCAAATCTGGGATACTGAACCTACAAAGCAGTGAGAGGGATGATTAGCCATGGAATGTTTGAACAATGGTGAATATTATGGCTATGAGAAATGGAGCCTTTGGAATATTAGGAAAAGATAAGACGATACAAAGAACTATGTGACCAAGATTCTTGGGCCAACGTGAGTCAAGAAATGTTTAGGTGCAGGTGAAGTAATACCATGGGTGATGAAATACTTGGAAGGTAGAGGGGAAGAAATATCTAGGCGCAGTGAACAAATAACAATGACACGTATTCATTGAACAGAGGTAAGACAATACCGTAGCCGATGAGATATGCGGAGAACAATGAGACAGTGAATATTCAGATACTGGTAAAACAATACCGGGGGCAGATGAGGCAAAGAGTATTTGAGCAAAAGCACTAAAATGGACTTTGAGAAAGGGAGTCTTTGAATATCGCACGGGTGATGGAATACCACATACATGGTGACAGGGGGCTCTTACAAAAAAGGTGAAGAAATACTAGACGTGGATTCTTTGACCCAAGTAAAGCTATACCGGGAAAAATTTAAACATGAAGTCTTTAGGACACTGGTCTAACTATATCAGGGACTTGGAGGCAGGGAGCCATGAGTGTTAAGTGATGTAAATCCAGGAATATGGTGACAAGGGATCTTGGGAAACAGGGGATGCAATACCAAGGACATGGATACTGTTAATGCAATATCAGGGGTATGGAGAAAAAGGGGTGTTTGAGCAAGCAAAGGTTTAGTAAAAGGGATGCAACACTTGTAGAACTGAGAGGAAGATCCAATGGGTTCGGGTTGAATATTTGTGAACAAATACCCATTTTCAAAAATTCACACGAATGAATGAAAATGGGGGTTTGCTAAAATGCCACCTTAGTTTCTTAGCCTCCTCGTTCATCGTTATTTTCCATCATGAGCACATTTATACTAAAAAGGCAAAAAAAAAAAAAAAAAAACTTCCAAAGAATAGGGTAGTCAAAAGTGATTTCAGATATAACGGAGAAGCAGAGCAATATGCATATAAAATGAGTAATTGAAGATAAAATCAACTGATAAATACATGTTCATAAACATACCATTAGCTAATACACCTACTTCTATTTTTTTTCTTTTTTTTTTTTTTTTTGCTTTTGTCTAGTTGACAACTTCCTTAGGAAACTGTATGGTGTTTTTACGTTGCATGGAACCAGTGGTTATTCAGCAACGGGATCAACGTGACTTCCGAATCACGTCGGAAGTGAACTTCTATCACCAGAAATACACATCTCTCACACTTCAATGGAATGCCCGAGAATATAACTCGCGGCCACCGAGGTGGCAGGCCAAGACCATACCGATCATGCAACTGAGGTTCTTTTATGCATATCGTAAAGATATTGCTTTCCATAATTCTCATTTCCGTAACGTTCCCTAAGGCTAAGAATATTTTCGAATACTGTTTCCACAACAATTAAAATTTCCAACAAAGGCGCAACTGAAATCATTTTGTTTCCGGGATCGTTACCAACGAAATGGAAAGCAGCGTGCCGTTTCAGGAGGTTGACTAACAATGAAGAACCGAAAAGGCACAAATAACACTCCCAAATGTTGTGTCTTTTCAAATCAAACTGCAGTTATGGGTTTTTCAAGTGCTGCTTTCCACCAACAAACGACAATAAAATGAATGTCCTTGAACCTGAAGGGTTACCTTGAGCTTACTACTACTAACATTGAAGAACATCGTTATTTTTTAAGGGTAAAAATATGAAAAAATAAAATTCAGATTTCTTTTCTCCAAGGTAATTTTTTTTCTCTCTTTTCTTTCTATTTTTTTGCGTATTGATTCCCTTCATTTTCCTTTTATCTCTCTTTCCCTTACGCACAAAGACCACTGGAAGATAATGACAGCACTGGACTACATTGTAATGCTACTTCTCTTGATTGGATTAATTTCTTAGAACTGATATGATTAAGTCTTAAGAATCTCAGCATACCTACCTACCTATCTGTCTATCTATAAATGAATATGCATGTATGTGTACATGTATACCGTACAAAGACTAGAGCCTTTCGGTTCTAAATAAGTCACCATTGGATGAGGTTGTGAACCCCTGCCAGTTTTCTCGATTCCAGCTGACACTTTATACCCATTCAGAGTTGGGTATAAAGTGCCAGTTTTCTCGATTCCAGTTGACACTTTATACCCATTCAGACTGATGGGCGGCAGGCCGAGATCAAAACAAGGATCTTCCGAATGCAAGTCCAGTGCTAAACCACTATGAGAGAGAAAAGGCTGATGAACGGTTTCACCACACAAAGGATGAAGGTTTACCTCATAATAGACTTCTCTGTATGTATGTATGTATGAATGTGTGTGTGTGTGTATATATATATATATATATATATATATATATATATATATATATATATATATATATATATATATATATATATATATATATGAATTTATACTGGCTGCGATCTACAACAGCTGACCGAGTACCAGGTACAATATTTCACTTAATTCCCAACTGTCACCGAACACAAGGCTTCATGTTTCTTGAGCTGAATATACTACCTCTGCATTACTCTCCTAAAATCCTAAAATGAGAGAGAGGGAGAGAGAGAGAGAGAGAGAGAGAGAGAGAGAGAGAGAGAGAGGTCTGTGAGCTGTTTCATCAAATGAACCTTCGCTCATTCCTTATTGGTCTAACTAAAGCATGTCACCAGGCGACATAAGTCGACAGTTTCTATAATGACGCTAATTCCTCGGAAGTTTTAAAGCCCAGAAATGAAATCCTATTAAACTTCAGAATTCCTCTAAGACGACTTACCGACTTAATAAACTTAATATATCGAGTCTGTCATTTCCGAGACATTTCATATTTCATTTTATTTTCGCCTCTTAAATTCCTCACCCTTTTCGCCGCTCCGCTCGAGAATGTTTAATAAGGGGTTAGTGACAGGTACCGTTTGGCCGGACTAAAAGTCGGCGAATATTTGCGAACAAAGCAAACTCCGCGCTCGCAGTTACGAAGCCGGATCGAGCAATGAACAAAACAATAAAAGCACAAAAATCCTGGAAACAGCTTTGTATCGCAAGCGTAAATTTCGCGTCATGTTCACCACACAAAATATGTGAGATATTTGTGCAAAGCAATAATTCTTCTCGGTTGTTAGCTGTAGTGAAGGTACACAGTTTGAGTTTAAATATTCTAGGCAATGAATCAACAATGAGAAAATTGAGCAGATAACTAATCTTGTGAACTGCTTTAGAGTATAAATATTCTATGAAATTAATCAAGAATGAGAAAATAGAGCAGATAACCAATCTTGTGAACAGCTTTAGAGTATAAATATTCTATGAAATTAATCAAGAATGAGAAAATAGAGCAGATAACCAATCTTGTGAACAGCTTTAGAGTATAAATATTCTATGAAATTAATCAAGGATGAGAAAATAAAGCAGACGACAACTAATCTTGTGAACAGTTTTCATAGGTAAGAGAAACAGGGACAAAACAACAGTTTGAGTTTGATCATATCCCAAACCGAATAAGGAATATGACGAAAGGACTTCTTAAAATGTGTTTTGAAAAGTATCATTAAAGGAATCAAGAGTTGGAGGAATAATTAAAAGCTACTTCTTTGCCGCAAAATAACCGGACGGCATTTAATTTTTTATGTCTTTTTATTACGTATCTTTGGACAAAGAATGCATGAATTCAGACGCTGTCAAATACACACTTTAAGCAAATGAATAATTGGAAAAATATTTCAATTTCAAGCAATAGAATACCTAGCTAACAGCCATCTACCATATTTAGACTGAGGAGGTTATAAAAATGACTAATAACTAATTTTGTTCTAAGGTATCCAGGCCTTAGAGAGAGGGTTAATATGAAGTGTCTAAGGTATCCAGCCTTTAGAGAAGAAGTTACAATGAAACGCCTAAGGTATCCAGTTCTTAGAGAGAAGGTATAATGAAACGTCTAAGATATCGAAACGTCTAAGATATCCAATCATTAGAGAGAGGGGCTACAATGAAACGCCTAAGGTATTCCGTCCTTAGATAGAGGGTATAATGAAACCTATAAAATATCCAATCCTTAGAGAAGGGGGATTACAATGAAACGCCTAAGCTATCCAGTCCTTAGAGAGAGGGTACAATGAAACCTATAAGATATCCAATTCTTAGAGAGAGGGTACAATGAAACTCCTAATGTATCCAGTTCTTAGAAAGAGGGTACAATGAAACGTCTAAGATATCCAGTCGTTAGGGAGAGGGATTACACTGAAACTCCTTAGATATCCAGTTCTTAGAAAAGGTGTTACTACGAAAATTCATCAGCCAAGTTCCACTTCATCTGTTTCTTGATAGTGCTATTCTCAAACACCCAGAATATATAAAACAAATACTTTACCACACACATGTTCTTCTACCGAACAGCTAAGTCTCCCTTCCTCATACAAACTCCGCTTTTCACAGTATCAGATCATATTGCAGCATGGTAAACTACGAATCCATAAACTATGAATCCATAAACTACGAATCCATAAACTACAAAAGAGCTCGCCAGATTCAAGCAGGCAGCGCAAGTTTATGTCTAAGCTTGTGATTACTGCTCAAGAGCATTACTCGTAATGTTACGGGAAGATTTTCGAACGGAGATTCATTCTTCACCCAAACATAGGGAGAAAAAGGATTTTTAAAACGTAATCATATGATAGAGAAAATTACTTACTGTTAGATTTGTGGTTTTTCATGTAAAAATTTATCTTAAAAAGACCAGCGTTTTAGAATTTCATAACAATTATCAGCAAGCTTACATGAAGTAGGCGAATAAACTACGGATAAAAGAGGAAATGGAAAAGAAAAGACGTTGAGAGAATGCAGTTACAAAGGCATTTAACATACAAGTACACGTTGGTTAAGAAAAGATAAAGTAAGGAAAAGATATAAATAAAAGATCTGAAAATATGCAGATACATCAAGATTGCAATACGGTTAGACTTGGACAGCGTACGAATAACATGAATACAAAGGACGGGTAAAATACGGGAAGTACAGCTTCTGTTTCGGCAGAATTTGCATTTTAGATCTCTTGCAGATTTGAGGCCATTGCCACTATTGCTGTATTTTGCTAATCTCGTTACCTTTACGCATTATAAAAAAAAATTGCCCATAGAAATCCCGCACGAGTTTTACAATAAAAAAAGTAATTATCATGATATCGCCCTTCACATTTATGTAACTGATATATGACTCTTCCTCGCCAGCGCTTCTTATTTCAATAATTCCCCAATTTTGAAAAGGGATTAATAGTCTCATTTCCTAGATTGCGATTCTGAATGATTATTTCACATTAGCATAGGTTTCCAAATCAAAGGGAATAAATTAGCATTTCCAAATAGGACTGCTCTCTCTCTCTCTCTCTCTCTCTCTCTCTCTTCTCTCTCTCTCTCTCTCTCTAAATCGAAAGGTTGCAAACGAACAAAAGACAGCGCGCTTATTCACAGGCCGAGAACCGCCGGATGTTCCTGAATTACAAAATCAGAATAAAGACTCATAGGTTTGATCTAGCTCTAGAATCCATATTTTTCGAGCATTCTTTTCTTCCGTGTTTTTTGCTTTGTATAATGAAAATGCAGAGATCTGAAAATATATTATTATCTTTAAACATATATTACATAAGAGCGTAATTTGATAACCACAGTGGCCTCTTAACATCTAGATTTCTTCACATTTTGGATACGCTTGTCACTATGAGCCTAAAAGCCAAATGAAGACCAAATTCTGACATCCGGGGGAGATTTAAATCCGGATCCAGAATATCAGAACGAGGTAACGTCATTCAATTGACCACGAAGAAAGGTGGAAGTCCATTCCAGTTCATACATCCAACTATCGTTTATTAGTTTCTGGGCTGAAATATATATTTAGAATCTACTGGTATTTTTTTTTTCTTTTTTTTTTTATCAGATTCGTATGTAACTGTAATAAACAGAATCTATGTGTGCATGAGTGGGAATAGACTT
>NC_061088.1:70051391-70053891 GCF_015104395.2 Macrobrachium nipponense
TGTTGTTGTTGGTTTTATTGAAAATAATGACTATTTCAGTCGCGTTTATTTTGTACAGAATTTTCTCTATTCTTCTTATTATACTGACCTTTCTTCTGTACTCAATTGGCTATTAAAACGCCAAATGGGCGATGCATGCCAAAAACGTGGTATTTGTCATATCAAATATATTCTACAAAATGTAGTATACCACGTTTTTGACATGAATCCCCCATTTGGCGTTTCAATAGCCAACTTGAGTACAGAAGAAAAGTCAGTAATAAGAATAGAGAAAATTTTATAGAAAATAAACGCGGTTGAAATAGCCATTATTTTCAATAAAACCTGTATTAATGAAGGTCTTCTTCCAGCATATTATTATCATTATTTATTATTATTATTATATTTCTGTCAAGATTCTTGTAATTATTTCTTTAAGAATCACAAGTACGAGACTTGTATTTTCATGGATAATTAGCATAATTATGTCTCATAAAGTATAAACACACATAGACGATCTAAGGTAAATTTATATAATGACCTTCAGTATCACTATCATTATTATTTATCATTGTCAATATAGATATTCACGCATTGATCTGATATTAGAATTAAGATGGGATTGGATTACAGAATTTAGGCGCCAAAGGCCAAGCGTTGGGACCTACGAGGTCATTCAGCGCTGAAAAGGGAAAAAGACAATAAGAAGGTCTGAAAGACGTAACAGGAGGAAAGCGTCGCTGTTGCACCAGAGGGTGGAAAGCCAAATGGAAGAAAGAGAATATGAACGGAGGTACAGAAAAAGGGATGAAAGAGGTTGCAGCTAGGGGCCGAAGGGACGCTGCAAAGAACCCTACACCATTGCCTACGGTCCACCGCGTGAGGTGCACGGACAACAATACCTCCTGATCTGACATTAGACAAAACTGACATAAATGAGCTAAAATAAGTTTTCCAAACAAAATGCCCTCTTATTACCTAAATGTTGTTTCATTTGGATAACTTGCTTCAGAAATACAACGAAAATGCTAGAAAAGCATTAGTTCAATGAAGTCGAAATATCTTCCTTGTATATACTAAAATATGAAATTTTTTTCCCTCTACATATCACGGATAAAATTCAATGGATAATAATTGCAAAACTAAAATTGAAATTCTACAACATTTACAATATTTTAGCATATCCAATCAAATATCTACGACGCACAATTTTTCTAGGGTTGTAAATAAATAAAAGCAGATTACTTTAATATAAACAAAAGCTAGTTCACAATTATATACTTTAATAAATTGGATATGTTATTACAATAAACTTGCCTTCATAAGAGATCCCTAATTAAGCACATTCCACTTATAACTTATTACAATAACTGATTACTTTTTTACTAGGTCTGCTTTTCATGAAAAATATGCCACGTATGTTTTTGTCAAAGGAATATATATTATCATATAGATATACTATATTATAATAATACAAGAATTATTATATATATGCATATGATTAATATATACATATATAATACATATATATAAATACACACACACATATATATTATACTATATATATATATGATATATATATTATAAACCCTAATTAATATATAATATATATATATATATATCCCTAATATATTATAATATATATATATTATATAATATATATGATACTGGTAAAATGTTCTGTAACAACAGAATTCCATCTAATAAAAGGAGCCCATAAATCACCAAAATGTAGAGAGAAAAGTACTATATTTCAGAGACTGCTGTCTCTCTCTTCAGGTATATGAATGAGAAAAGTTTGCAGAAAAGGTGGTATTTATACCAAGAGATTCGTCCACAAGTAAGCCAATTTAGGTCACCCCCGCTGATAATCTTCCTTTAATCTTTTTAAGCGTTGGTTGAATGAACACTGCGTCGACGATGTCCGATGTCCAATTCCCTTTTGAGATGTTCATTACCTGCTTCTCTTTTATTAAGGCCGATTCCATCATTTGACTCTTGTACCGGCAGTTGCTGCTATAAATTACACGTGACATATTCCAGTTTATTCTATGGTTATGTTCATTATATGGTTGAAAATAGCCGAGTTCTGTTGTCCATACCTAACTGACCGTTTGTGTTGTATTAATCTCTGGGGAAGTGATTTACCTGTAAATCCGATGTAAGATTGGTCACAGTCCTGGCATGGGATCTCATATACCCCAGAGTCTTTGGGCGATGTCTTTTGTTGGACGTTAATCAGGGATTTGGCTAAGGTATTTGGGTAGTAAATGCAAAAGGGTTGGATTTCCCAAGGGTGTGAGTTACTCTCTTAATCGTCTCCAGGTGGGGAATTTTTATTTTATTGTTGGGTGTGTCTCTGGTCTTGTCTTTAGGGGGTCGGTAGAAAATTACGTTTGCTTTTTGAATTGCTTTCTCAATTATATGGTCAGGATACTTTAAAGATGAAAGTTGCTTGCGAATTAGTTCAAATTCTTTTTCCATGGAATAATCTTGAACAACAAGACAAAGTTTTAAACTT
>NC_061088.1:70058891-70093891 GCF_015104395.2 Macrobrachium nipponense
GAGAGAGAGAGAGAGAGAGAGAGAGAGAGAGAGAGAGAGAGAGAGAGAGAGCGTCAGCTGTGTCATACATTTACTCCAAGCTTGTTTGCTTTCCGCAAAAAAGAACAATATTGCAGTTGAGGTTCGAGAAGACATTTTTCTCAATACGATCCGAACACAATATATCTCGTCCTGAACCAGGAAGTCTTGGCAAACACAATCGAGTAATTTTATCTCTCCCTCCGAGAAACATTTTCAGATGCTTTTTGTTTTCAACCTAAAAGAATGTTTAATCCTCCCATTTTAAGAATGAGATGCGTATCAACCATTTTCAGTTTTTCCTAATGAAAAGATTGTGTGACAAGAACAACAATAGTAATAATAAGAATATCAAGAATACTTTTATTATGTTATAATTCATTGAATATTATGGCAGCTTAGACGGTTAACTTCGGAATTTACAATCTCTATTTCTCTTGCTCCTTTTTCGGCAAGGCATAGCTTATTCGGGACTAGTTCTCATTCTATCTCATCCACGGATAATCATAAAGGGTACAAACACAGTAGGATATTCCGTCCCTTTACTGACACAACAAGTTCTATGACTAGAGTCATAAAACAGGCGTTGACGTTTCCTCCCATCTCAGCAAGACTGCCGCAATAAAGGGCAAGGGTGCAATGGATTAGAGATTGTTGTCCTTTGATGAAGCGGGTCTTATGCCAGTACGGGATCTTGCTCCCATGACCAGACCATAAATTATCAGAGGCAGGACGTGGCAGTATCTATACTCCTGCCGTACAGTGAGGTGGTCACAGTGATGTCACTGTGATACTTGATGCCGATTGGTTGGTTCCATTTACCTATGAACTGTCTGGGCCTTCTTTATTACCCAGATAGGGCATATGCATACCAAGAAGGATGGTACAGCTTTAGGGTTCCCGATGAGTGTTCTCTTCTCTAAATTCTACGTGGAATATAGTTGAAGGGCATGTTTTCTTGAGAGTGTCAGAACCTGCTCCCTATGTCAGGCATACTCAAGAAACCTTCGACAGAGCAAACGACCGAAATAAGATAAGACTTTCCATGCAGCGTTTGAGAAATGCAGCATCCTCAGTTAAATTAGCGAGAGCAGGTACGGAGAAGGTTTTCAACATCGTTATCGCTCAGACAGACATGGAGATACAGTAAAGAAAGTATCTATGAAAGCCACTAACATGGGTCTCTAACTTGATGAGCAAAATGAAAGCCCTGCCAGTTATGAGTCCAGTGACATCAGCGACTACTTCAGGAAAGGGATTACCTCTTGTTCCTCTTGGCAAAATGACCACAAAGAACCTGGAACATGATGTTAAGAAGACCCTTGGTGCTTGGTTCACTTGAGTACCACCCACCACAGTAAGATTTCCCCAAAAACATCTTCAATAAAAAAAAATTGTTTAAATAACGCACATAGTCGCTATATATTGAAAAGATGGACACTATTTTAATGATACATGTTCCTTTGCACATCATCTCTTCCATCCTGGACACGATCTTTAACTTCAGTGTACAAGATTAAAACGTCATCAGACTTTTCGATGCAGAGCAACTGTGCCTAACAGGTGTACAATCTTTGAAGAAGATAAAAATAGTCTACAAATCCTACTTACTGTCTGAGAATCTCCTGATGCCTACAACTATGATGACTGCGAGATGCCACTACAATAAATACTATAAAGAGATCCATGGCAATATTCCATTCAGGCAATGCATCATTCCAACCGTTATTGCTAGTGTGTCTGAAAGCCACTGCAGCCACAACATGCACACCCTTTGGGCAATGCATTATTTATAACTCAAACAGTCCTGAAGAGTAACCCATAAGAAGTTCCCTCTGTAAACTACCGTCAAGAAACCATATCTGTCAACTCTGTCTAGCCATTTTGGAAATATTCCCATTGAACAAAGAAAGAAAGAAAAAAAAAGACTCCCCAAAGAACAGCTCTCCCATGGCACTAATCGTGCTCAGCCAGGCCATAGGCAGTGATGAACTTTCCCTTCAGGAAGACAGTTCCAAGCAAGGAAATCCCAGATAATTAATCAACAGCAAAGATCATGATTTTATAATGGCCAGTGCACCGACAGCTTTGGCAAATAAATATTCCCCCATTCTTGCCCTAATCAAGTGTAACCTCATCTTTTATAGTTATCATGCCATCCTGTCATTAGAGGACATGTCAGTGTTCATACCTCTTGTTTTTGTACTTCTGTGTCATTGATGAAAAATAAAGAAAATACTCGACTTGGTCCATACCCATCTCGAGCATTAATGATGAAATGAACATGGGGCAGCAACTGAAAACCAAAAGAAAATTAGACAAATGAAGAAAGTGAAATGCAGAACCAAGTCTGCTGATGCAGTCGCAATTATTATTATATAAGATTCATAAAGGTTTCCCTCAAAGTATTATTATTTTAGAGGTGATGCTGTAAATCTAAAACATTTTTATTTTATAAAATATGTAATAAATCTGATTTAAAGAGCCTCCTATCATTCTCAGTAGCTTACCTAAAGCCATATGTAATATTCTGGGATATCTATTGGGAGCAAAAATAACTCTGAAAATCCTGAAGTACACATATATATGATAAGATAGTTTGCATAATGCTGATGATGAGTGGCCAAACTACAACCTTTTGCTTTACCTAATACATCTCACTACCACATATTTCACTTCTGTGCCAATCCCATGAACATGCAAAACCTTTGTTACAAATGAAGATGTCCCTCATTCATCTACAGGAACATTTCCTCCATAAACAGTATCATAACCATCTACTAAATCGCTCCTCTGCAGAGCTGTCCTACTGCACTGTCATCTAAGGGTAAGATACAGGAGATACAGATTTCTATGACCAAGTAAGCAATCTTAAATATTGTCCAGATGGGCAAGTGATACGAGCTGATGTTACCGAAAATGTACACCTATAATTTCGGAGCAAGACAAACATTCATTTGATTGCCCAAAAACTTTTCATGTAACTTCATGATCACATACAAATATATATATATATAATATATATATATATATATATATATATATATATATATATATATATGTATGTATATGTATACAGTGTGTTTTTTTACATATATTATAAGTTTATCTGGTTTCAGTGTATATATATATATATATATATATATATATATTATATACATATATATATATATACATATATACATATATATATATATATATATATATATTATATATATATGTATATATATATATATATATAGATATATATATACACACTGAAACCAGATAAACTTATAATATATGTAAAAAAAAACACACTGTATCATATACATACATACATATATATATATATATATATATATATATATATATGTATGTATGTATTTACGTATATATACACATATATATAAAGTGAGGTATATGGTAGGAGAGATGTATTAAAAAGCTGTAGCTGGAATTTTGTTTTAAGGTTAATCACTTTCATTTGCAATTTCACTGGCTACTGTCATTTAAATACATTTATATATGCATATATATGTAAATATAATGTTTATATATACACATGTAAATAGATAGACAGAACTGAATGAAAAAATTAGAGAAAAACCCTTGCATAATTCTTGTATGTACCTTTAGTGTTGAAAAACTGAAATAGATTATTTCGTATTGTCATTATTTAAGGCGTCTTTGATTTATGCTTTAGTGTAATGACGTGAAACATTTGGATAGACAAAACTTTACAATTAAAATGAAATTTAAAAAATCACCGATAAAACACACACACACATACACACATATACTTATAATGATGACTGTAGACAATTAAATGGCAAGGGAAGATAATGAATCGTAAACCAAGAAAGGTGCAAATAATTTAACATATCCAGCTATCATTTTAGCACAAAAAGGGAAAAAAAAAGTGTTTCATTGTCATTTTTTTATTTCGTTTTAATTGTATAGACTTATCCATCCAAATGTTTCACATCATTACACTAAAATATAAAACAGGGCCGCCTTAAATAATGACAATACGAAAAAAATCTATCTCAATTTTTCAACACTAAATAACATACAAGATTCTCTGCAAAGTTGTTTTTTTTTCATTTAGTTCTATCTCGACGTCTTGTTAGTACAAGGGATATATACAGGAAAGTAGCAAGTTTCTTTCTGTTTTTCCTAATTTTATTTTGTCATAGCGAAGTACATTGTTTCAGCACAGCAATGAACAAAATAATCTTCGCGCTATCTACGAAAGCGTTTGTGTTCGAAACAAGCAAATTTATTCTAGTAATGATATATTTTAGCTGAAGAACAGAATACGACGTCAGGGAATAACAATCGCCGTATTCATCTTAGAAAAATTTATGTATTTCTACAACTAATGTGACATAGAAGGAAGACCACACTATCCTCCGTATTTTTCATATGCTATTTAATAGCAGGAAAAACGTCAAAATACAATAATGACGAAGTGAAGAACAGAAATGCGACGAAAACCTTCTCGATATTTTTATAACAATTACATTCTCTCCACAGCGTTTCCATATTCCGTTTTATTATCTCAGAAAATACAGATCACAATTCTCCAAACCTCAACGAACCAAGACACGAACAGCAACAGCAACAACGGGAGGCAATCTACCTCGTTTTGTTGACAGTAATAAAGGGGACACACATACAGATACAAAAAAAAAAAAAAAAAAAAAAAAAAAGGAAGACAACTTCACCGTTTCAATTCCGCTTAATTACAACAGAGGGCTTCAGGACACAGCGCCCAAACCTTGAATAAACAAAAGCCTTTCGCGAATCACCGGTGCCAGAGCGTACTGACGACGGCGACGACAACAAAAACATTTCGCATTGCCGAAATGTAGCACCCGGACAGAAGTCGGTCGATAAGAGTGGAGGCCATTTTGTGCTCCCGATGCGTTTGACACTCCTCCCCCTAAATGGCACTCTTTGAAGGAGCACAAGAAGAAGAAGAAGAAGAAGGAGAAGAAGATGAAGAAGATGGCAGACAGAACACGAGATACCTCGAAGTAGAGATGATAATGATTAGATGAATCGAGGACGAGGAATATGAAATAAGACACCGCATTATGAACTTCTTATTACAACTTTCAACAAAAACTATTTTCATCCCCAGAAACAATAGTAATAACACTCATCAACATCTACGTACCGGAATGCCAAAGTGTAAGATAAAATACTATAAATGTAAAAAAACAGAAAAAAGGGGAAAGACAGTAAAATATAGCGAATAAAAAGAATAAAACCTGGAAGAGAGAAGACGAGGGAAGAGGCCTGAATAATACATATAGGATTGAACAGATTCTCGGAGTCTAGCAATCTCTTTTATGAATATAGGATCAAGTGATATGAGTCAGAGACACATACACGTTCTTACGACCAACAACCCGCTTTCTCTCTCTCTCTCTCTCTCTCTCTCTCTCTCTCTCTCTCCTACACACACACAAACACTCACACCGACAGTGCTCTTAATACGTATGAAAAGATCGGTATTTTCATTTGGTTTACATTCTGTAATAAAAGGGGGGGGGGGGGGGGGGTTAGAAGCTGCAGAGAAACAACAGCAACAACTACAACAGCTTGTGATTTTAATTACATTCATTTAAAGATGGTTTCATGTTACAATAAAAGCATATCACAGTAAAACATACCATATACACATGCCAGCAACTTATCGCGTACATATCAACAAGAGGTTGAAAACAAGTCAACGATCTTGAGTGGAGAACGCGTCTTTGGCAAATGATGGGTAATCCTATGAAGTACTGGTTAGGGCTACCAATTAGTCGCTGACGTGTATTCAACCTGTTTGTGATGTATGCTCAATAAGTTGTTTATGTTATGTTCATGATATGCGTCACTGAAGGAGAACATTCTTCTATGACTACAAGCGAAATTTATCAATGTATCCGAAAATATAAAGCTTATGCTTGAAGACTGACTTTCAACCTTAGTGATACTATAAGAGTGTGTACACATTACAGAGAAACATGTTGTAGACAGAACTGAGACTTTTATATGGCAATTTTGGAAATACGTATGAGTCACTGTCTCATGACAAACCAACATTGTTTCGAAATTCACTCTTACAAACACCAAGTTAACACTACATTCGCTACATAATTCAGTCTTCTAAATATAAATGAGGAAAGAGCACTAATTCATTGCTGGTAACCTCAGATACCGTGCAAGTGCCAAAGTAATGAGTCCGTGGGTGTGTCTTGGTCTCTGCTAAAGATTCAAAGACAAAAATGTAACTATTATTAATGTATAAAGGACCAACGAAGATATTGTCTTTGTACACACAATCATCAAGAACTGAGAGCGACCGGAAAATGAAGTAACCAGAAAATCAATGTATGTCCCAGATTTATCAACCAACACATCAGCAGTCGCCGATTCGCCAATCAATTCTTTATTAAGCACTTTATGGACACTAATTATTATTGCTTTGATTCATTTTTCCATCATAGTCCACTATCAGAATACAGCTTATATCATGTCCTTTATGATCAACATTGCAAGTTTACCTTAGTATTTGACACATTTATCTTGTCTTTCCATATGAAAATTATCCATATTTTGCATAGGACACACACACCTTTCTTGCTGGCAATCGTGGTTTGATGTCTGATAGTAATTTTGTTATTTCTAAATTATTTTTTTTTACAGTAGAATGAGCATAGTTATTTCTAAGCAGTATTTCTTTTTCTAATATACAATCTATTCATAGTACCGTGTAGCCCTAATAAATTACTCACATAAAACAATCCCCGCTGGATGAATTTAACGTAAACTAGCAATTTCAGTTTGATAGAGAGCACCTGTTATAACGATTGTTATCAACATACATAGTTTTCAAAATAACATATACCAAGACTTTCAGCCATAATTTTCTAATCTGACATATAACCACCAGAGCGTACTGAGGGAGTACCCAAGGCTAAAAAGTTAACAATCGCTATAAAATAAAAATAAAAAAGGAGAAAATACATAATCGCCTGTTTCCCGTTTCCTATAAAGCACAACGAGCTGTCATCAAAAGCCCGTAAATAATTGATTAAGTCTAATGGATAGCACAGGACCTAAAAACCGAACAATCCACACCACCATAACTACCGAGTCTTTTACCCTGCCCGAAATGACAGTGAAACGATATTACTCTTGTCACATGTGATTCCCTCCCTGCAGGTTTACGCATGGTTTGCCACATCCTAAATGATGACCTGCCGGTGAAGACTGACAAGATAATGCAGGCACTTGCCACCTGTAATTAATTTCCTACAGGTGTATGTGGGGTTACTTATGTCCACAATGATATGCCGGTGAAACAGGAATGATACGACTTTACAAAAGGCAAAAATAAATAATCACGATAGCAGTTCGCTGCGAGATTTCGCAAAACGCAGGACAGGAATAAAATGGGAGACACGTAAATGAATTAGAATGTCAGGCAAAGTTCAATTTTCATCGTCTGAAATAATTCTTTCACATTTCAAGATCTCTAAAGCGCTGCAGCTTCTTTTACTCCGTACCAGCAGAAACAGTTCCCGCAACCAGTAATAAAATGAAATATAAAATTTCACGGATTTGCAAGAAATAAAGTGAAAACATACTAGCAATAAAAAAACTCCTATATACAACCAAACAAGACTTTAAAATAAATTCTAAAAAACTTCATTAACTTCCACAACGTCTATGCATGTTGCTTAATCTCATTTATATCAGTCTGTTAAATGCTTGTTTGGATCTGGCTCTGATACAATTAGTAGTGCAAAGCCTTGACGTGAAAATAAGCTTTGAACATTGGTATATATGTTTCTCATTCAAATCTGTCAAACTGTGAGGCCATAGATGATTTCCGTGTCCACGTATCAAATATCATAGTTTTTAATATATTACGTTTCGTATGACCTTTGAACTATCGAAGGACCGCTAACAGGTGGGTGACATGAATTTAGAGGTCGCCAAAGCGACATCCGCCTTGCCTTTGTTCAGTTTTCAGTTGAATGATCCAATTCATTACAAGGTAAAGCAATTGTTGCCCTTCAATAAACAACAAGCCCATTCAACTATGATATATCCAGAATGGAATGTGAAGAGACTGTCATCAGACACATCAAAAGGTCACTTAATTTCGCCGTAAGTACTCACATAAACAGAATGATATTTGAGAAGGGGAGAAAGGAAACTAAAACATTCAGAACAGTTGGCGACAAAGGTAAAACCCAAATAATCTGTTAGCAAAACAGCCATGTACAAACCTTAAAGTTTATTTCCATTGATGCTCCAAGATTTTTCCAGTATTTTTGTGTGACTTTTACAAACATTTCTCATAAGTAATGCTTATAAAGAAAACGCATAAGTTGCTGAAAAGATAAACTGTACTATAAGGTATAGTATTGGAATTCATGATTTATAGACCTTAATACCTTCCAGAAAATAAAGCTTTCCTTCAAACAATGACACTAAATTGCCGAACTAGCAGCTAAAAACTGCATCGCATTAACTGGCCAATGGTGCATATACACTGACAAACATATATCTACAAACATGGTATACTTTTTGCTCTGTTCACTATGACAAATTTATAATACTGATTGCCTCGCTAATAACTCAATTCAGGAAGAAGGAACGTCTTCATCACCCTTGTAGATTTCCCATCGTAAAGACTCAAATTCACTGATGGCAGCCAAACAAACTTATAGATAGTTTTATGGTGTCATCTTATCTGATAACGTAATCATTGTTATTCCTTTCATGGTCAGTTTTGCTCAGTTTGTCTCGGGAGGAAACAGAACAGAAAAAGACTACAAAAATACTTAGGAGTAAATTGGAATCTTGTGTCACAGGAATAGAATATATCCAGATCTGGAAAAAAACATGACTATATATATATATATATATATATATATATATATATATATATATATATATATATATATATATATATATATATATATATATATATATATATATGGATAAAGGTACAGGTGGACAGCTAATCAGTCGATATATGAAGATCAGAGGGCAGTGGAAACAGGCTGGTACATAAAAACATCTTTATTAGTGCCGACCTTTCAAGACAACAAGTCTCATTTTCAAGGCTGTATATAAAAGAAAAAATATTTTAGATTATAAAAAAAAACAAATTATACAAAAATATGTTTAAAACCAAATTTACATCAGGAAAGATTCATCATTGCAGGAGGTACCCACCTACATGTAGAGAGAAGAAGGGCGAATGGAATATTTACTTTTCACCCGCCCTTATTCCATTCGCCGTTCTTCTCCTTTCAATATAGGTTGGTACCTCCTGCAATGATGAATTTTTCCTGATGTAAATTTGGTTTCAAACAGATTTTTGTATACTTCGTTTGTTTTTATAATCTACAACATTTATTCTTTTATTTACAGCCTTGAAAATGAGACTCGTTGTCATGAAACGTCGGCACTAATAAAGATGTTTTTATGTACCAGCCTGTTTCCACTGCCCTCTGAACTTCATATATACATATACATATACAAATACACACACACACACATTTATATATATATATATATATATATATATATATATATATATATATATATATATATATATATATATATATATATATATATATTAGGCAATGAAAAATATGTCAGTGAACGAAATAACTAAAAGTGCATTAATCATAACAAAGTTTATGCATAACTACTTATCTAGCACTGTTCGCAAACTGAGACTGTTAAACCTTCTGCAAGTTACTTGTACAATATTCGGGAACTCAAATGTGAAATCATGTCAATATATAACTTATAGATGTGCATAATGATAAAATGAAATGATTTCCGAAAGGAATACTTTAAGTGATAAAAACCTAAAGTTGAACTTCCAATAACTGTAATTCTTATTGAAAAAAGGCTAAAAATGAGGGGTCACAACCGAACTGTTAATTGGTATGTGCTCTAGTCATCTATGAAGATCATTGATACTGTGTTGAAGGTGTTACTTTTTTATTATTTCTTTATTAGTAGATTTCTTACAGCTCAAAGAAAGGGATCGTTAAGTTGTTCCTCCACATAATGATTGTGATTAGTTTAGAGTTCAAGGTTTAAGGCTAAAAGTTGAAAACTAATTGCCAGTGATGATTTGTACAAAGATCATCATCAAATGGACACCATATGCCTGAACAATTTGTAAATTGCAACACTGCAGTGAGCGCATCCGAGATAGCAGAAGCGAAAATGTAGGAAAAAAAAACAAGAAATCTCCAGGGCATATTATTCAATGTTGTACACCATCTGTCCTTCCACTTACACTTCCCTGACTGCCTAGAAAATTTGCCTTCCATCGAAAGATGAACAAGATTCAATATTGTAAGGGACTTTCTGAACTACAGATGCTTATTGACATTTCTCTTCCAGTATTACAAATACAATTAAATGGTGAACGATTCTCAGTGAGGTATTACGCAGATTGTCGGAGACGATATACTTTTTATATTTCTTACGAAATGTGCTTGAATATTGCTCAAAGAAATCCCATTATAAAACTACATTATAGATATGTTGCCCAAAGAAATCCCATTATAAAACTACATTATAAATGTCTTTTCTTGAATTATGCTTTTGGTACTAACTTGTAAGGTCCGCAGACCATATGCCATCATGCCTGCCAGTCTCTAAACAGTAGCCTGAGTTCTGGTGCAGTTCTACTATCCAGAAGTTTATTGATTATTTCAGATGTTCCTTGCCACTAGAGATCGCCTTTGAGAGATCAAACCAGTGCAAGTGGCACATTATGCAACTCCTTCCACACTCCATTGTCTTCAGTGAGTAATTACCTTCTTTCAAATCCCCTCTTTTCCTACTTACGACAAATCTTTCTTTTTCAATTTTTATAGTGATAATTGGCAATAGGACATATATCTGATGGAAGCAACGACTAAAGACTGGCATGTCTCATGGGGCTGTGCGTTGTAAGACTGGGCAGCTCTGTTTACAAGGCTAGGTGCTTTCAGAAGAGGGACCCACATCAGAAACCATCTTTGGCAGAAAACCACCCCAATCATGGAAACAATTTCCTGGATACCATATTGCATACAGGGGATTAGCATGCTGGCAGTCTGCTTAAATGGGAGAGATCAAAATTATACATAGTCATATTTAAATATTCAGTAAATATGATGAGATTTCACCTGCCAAACTTAAGACTTCGGCAACTGACAGTGGAGAATGGCATTTTGTATGTCCATAGGCTTCCTAGACTCCTAAATCAGACTCTACTTCTGCTGGCGAGCAAAACTATCACAACATGATTGTCAAGATTGTGTCCTACTGCTGCAGGTGATGAAATTCCCTGAATAAATTGTGCAAGGGGCTATGTCTGTCAGTAAGAACTTTTTGTCACCAGTTAAGGTAAATACGTTCTCATTAAACCAAATAACCGTTATTATATTACTAGGAGGATTTGAGTCATCTTGTTGAACTTCAAAAATATGTAAATAATGCATAACACGTGCAAGTTGAAAGGGCATGAATAAACCTTCTTTGTGGTTTGAAGTCTACAATTCTATATTACCGTTCTCCTTAAAACTTGAATCATTATGTGTTTATTGGAGCCTATTTTGTGAAATATTAACAGCAGTAAATCAACAAGGTTTGAACTTCAGTCTGTTTCACTGATATTACTATAAATTTTAATTTTTAATTTTTATATATCTCACTAGATCCCACTAGCCATCTCCTTATCAACATTAGTAACATCTGGTTTCAGACCTGTGAACTGGAATAAGAGGCTCTTTGAACAACAGGAACAATGTTATCAACCACTAATTTGCAGGTCAAGTTACTCTTAAGTTTAGCTCATAGAAGGAGTCCCTAAATTTTATAATAAAAAGAAAAAATTTACTTTGCAGCTTAGAAAATTTCTGGGACTAAAAGTCAAATTAGTTCACTTAAATAAAATATATTAATAATGGCAATTACCTCTTAAAGGTACCGTGTCAAAAACATTGATATTATAAAAAAAAATTTCAATAAAAAACTAGCGCAGGAGATGATAAATCGAAGAATTTAATAATAAAAAATTTCATAATTTATTCCATAATGTTTCAAATTTTTCCTCCAGAAACTATGGGAAGGTCCCTGTGCATCTACAAGCACCCTTGAAAATATAGCCACCGTTACTCTTTAAATTATCTTTCATGGGGGAGAAATTTTTCATAAACACTAAAGGCATTGTGATTTAGGAACACATTAGTAACAACTTAACAAAATTCTAATTAAAAGTCATACAATATACAAATTTTACTGAGACATCTCAACAGGCAACACCCCTTAGAAGCCAATGAAAACGAGGCCTTCCTGGTTTCACTGGCAACATTCACATTGTATCAACTTCATAATTATCTAACATAATGAAACCTTTGGTAATTTCATCGTATCACTTCTGATGACACAATGACTTCCTTATTATAAAATTCTGTCACTCTGGGGCCAGAAGAGGGAGCCAAAGAGAAGACAATATTAGCCTGCATTTCTCATTCCACGAAATGTCTCCACATCAGACATGATATGTCTGTTTTGTCTTCTTCTCCATTTACTGATAAGAATGATTGATGCAAATTTCATCGTCTGCTGACTTCCTGCACACCCTGACTACACTGATAAAATCAGTCTTCTAATTGTGATAGCATATGGTAAATGATACTGACTAGGTTTGAGGCCTCACAAAATAACAGAGTGAGGACCACCATCTGATGGCAAAGATATTTCAGCAAAGGAATGGAATGGGAGGCAGGAGAGAAAGAGAGATAGAAAGACAAGAAGGAAGAAGAAACTACAAAATAAAGGTATTTGACGAGAAAGATACTATTGAGAAACTGTTTCCTACTGGAGCTCCACTGCAAGAAAAACTATAATGCATCTCGCATGAAAGTACTAACCTACTGTGCATTTTGTAAGTAAATATACCATCAGACATTTAACTCTTTAATTTGTACATTACAATAATGTCTGTATTAATCTGGGGCGACAAATAATTTCTAAGGAATAGGTTGTAAAAAATTTCAAGGTAATCTCACACTGTCAAATCAATCCCCAATGATATCCGCTGATTGTAATTAAAGTTATTTTCCAAATGGGGTTCTCAACATCATGAAATTTACCATATAGAGGAAAAATGGCATTTACTTAAAACAGAGACATCAGTATACGATATTTACATTAATGTTTGCATTCAATAATACGTATTCTGTGGTTTCTATGCTCATCAATGCCACTTGACTTGCCACAGGTCCTTTGGAAATCAATTTTTATACTGTGGTATTTGAAAGGAATTTCTGAATTTTATATATAATCACAATCAAACTTATGCATGCAATAAATGATAAATTACTGAATAGTTATGGAATAATAATAATAATAATAATAATAATAATAATAATAATAATAATAATAATAATAATAATAATAATAATAATAATAAAACAAAAAATTCTTTCAGTTTTCTTCTGAAGATGGAAAAAGAAACCCACAAGATTACTGAGAATAGCTTGCTTACTTATATTTAAAGAGTATTTTTACTTAACACTCGAGTATACTTTCAGGCCCTATCTCTGGCCCTTTCTCAAGAGATGTGTAGGTGGTCAGACCGGGTCAAGGCCCAGCAGTCTTCTGGAAATTTTTCTTGTTGAGCTGTCCTGGTTTCCATTCTCTTGAGAGTTGTTAATCCCCTCTTGTCGTTCTGATATCCTGAGCTGATAGTCAAAGGGATTAGTCCTTGTGGTAAGTGAGTAGTCACCATCGGTCTGTTGGGCAGAAAACCTATCTCCAGGTCAGAAGGGTCAATCTTAGCTTCTTTTAATATTAGAGCTCAGCTTATAGGATCTTCTGTGGTGAAACCTTTGTTTCCTTCTATCACTTTCATCTCTCTGATGAGTGCTCCTTCCACTACCCTCCTATGGCTGATATTAATGATATCAACAATCAATTAGCATTAACTGTCCACACATCTCCACTGAAAACCAAAGCTAAAATAAAATGCAATATTTTATGAAGAGAAAAAACATCAATAACTTTAATAGAAACCTGATAAGTCCTGTTAACATAACTAAATGATTTTCTTTAACTGAAAACATTATAAAGTACATCAAATTCCAACAAACCAGTAACTTTGCACAGGACTGTGACAGTTCCATTTGCAGTACAGTTATTACCATAAATGAAAATATGCCGCTTAGTTTTCATCATTAATATTCATAAGTTATGATGTACTATTATGTAATCAAATGTTATGTGAAACATAATGTGTACACATTGCCACTTTGGTATATTTTGACATTCATGTGCTACTTATTTCAGCAACCATGATGCTTTTAACATATATTTAAAACGAATTTGATTTATATAAACTTATTTGAGAAGGCAATGATTATATATAGATGAAAAAATACCTTAATTATAATATAGTTTAGTTTCGATGAGAGCAACTAGAATAAATTCAACAAGCAAATGTGGGAACACTGTCCATAAATAAACATAAATATATATATATATATATATATATATATATATATATATATATATATATATATGTAGACTTCAGGAGGGTCCATGATACACATGTTGTTTAAAAGGCCATGTTTATTAACAGCAAAAGAAAACGTTTCGCACTACTCAGTGCATCATCAGTCTGTCAAAGGTAAAAGACAATAAAATACATTATTAACATAAAAAGGAATTCAAAAGGTAATTAAAATTTACAAGTTAAAACAATAAAAAGTAAAAGAGTATAAAAAGTACATAAAACAGAAAACAAAAAGAGACTACCAAAAAACCAACCATCTATAAGCAGGAGAGAAGAGGGAATGACATACAATGACGTCCAAGGCCAGACGACAACTATGCCAGATACAAAGTTCCTGAGGAAGTATTACTATTGAGAGAGGGAACCAGTCTTTAATATATAACGATTCTAAAGTTGTTAAGTGATCTGGGTCCCTTACATAACCAATTATTGAAAAGTGTTGTTTCAGGACTTCGGTTTTACATAATGCGGCATGATTTCTAATATTAGAAAATTCTGGCTGCTTAATTCTTTGGCCAGTGCGAAAGCTAAAACCCAAATGGCTGCAATATCTGACCTGCAGTAACCTCCGTGTCGATCCAACGTAAGAGCCCGGACATCCAGGGCATGTGAATTTATAAACCACATTGGATCGCATGAAGGGACTGCAGGCGATCTTTGAAATTAAAAAATGATCCTATTGTACATGGGTTGTTAGAGATCAGTTTTACGTTAAGACAGGGGATTTCCTGTTCAATTATTCTTGTGAGATTTAAAGAGAATTTGGAGTCAGACATATACGGGATTGAGGCATAGAATAATTTTTTGGGGACATCAAAGTTGACTGTTGGAGGTTGTAAGAACTTTGTTAATAACTTATTGGTGATTTTATGAACTATATCTTGTGGATAGGAGTTTATCTTGAAAAAGTTGAATAAAAAGACTATTTCTTTGTGAAATATTTGCCAAGTTGAAGAATATTTTAGAGCTCTATGGACCAAAGTGTAGATGGTATTAAGTTTGAAAGAATATTGACAGGAGCTATAGTAGTTATTGGCTAAGCCCGTATATGTCCGCTTTCTATAAACAGAAGTAGTGAACTCAGAATTAAGTCTCGTTACATTAATATCTAAAAATGGAAGACTACCTTCGCTCTCTACCTCCATGGTAAATTGAATGTTTGGATGAAGTTGATTAATATAATCCAAAAATAAAGAACATTGCCAAGAGTGCTGGAACAAGACAAAAGTGTCATCAACATATCTGCGATAAAAGGACGGTTTAAAATTATGATTACACTCGTTTAAAAATTTCATTTCAAGGTCAGACATAAAAAAGTTAGCAAAAATGGGGCCCAGAGGCGACCCCATGGCAACTCCATCGACCTGCGAATAGAGTTGCTTATTAAAAATGAACATTGAATCTTGCACTGCAAGTTCAAGTAGTTGTTTAAAGATTGATCTGTTAAAACCATGAAAAACTGTATCTTCGCTAATAAAAACCTTATCTAGAATAATATTGATCGTTTCATTAAGTGGGACATTAGTGAAAAGAGACTCTACATCAAAACTTACCATGTAATAGTCTCCATCTTGGTTGGTAATTTGCTGTTGGAACTCGTAACCATTTTTTAAAGAAAATTCATTGTTACTATATTCAGAAAGTAAACCGGCTAAAAATTTGGAGATAGAGAACGAAGGACTATTATAGGCAGCCATAATGGGTCTAAGAGGTATATTAGGCTTGTGAATTTTGGGTTGGCCATACAAAATACTGAAAGAAGAGCCAGTCACAAATAGTTGTTGATATGTGGTTCTATTAATAATATTTTCACTTTTAATTTTTCTTAATAATCTATTGATTTTATCTTCCCTTTTGTATATGTCGAGAAAAGTGGGTTCACCATGAGCTTTAAATTTGGTGGTATCAGACAAGATATTTTCCATTTTTTCCACATAATCGTTCTTATTCAAAATAACAACACCTTTGCCTTTATCGGGCTTACAAATTACAATGTCCTCGCGTTTTTTCAAGTTTAAGAGTATACTCAGATCAGTTTTTCTGAAAAAGGGAGTCCAGTTAGTTTTTAAATTGCCATAAGTTTTGTGGACTAAATTTGAGATTTTCTGTTGGAGATTACCAATATTTTTAGAAACATCAAGTTTTATAAGTCTTTGGAACATGACCTCAAATGGTAAAATAAAAAGAATCTGGCATAGTTGGGTCTAAAAGATGGCAGACAAAAATCCAAACCAAAAGATAGTAAAAATTCCTCTCTCTTCGATAAAATGTAATCAGATAAGTTAAAAATGCAGTGGTTTCTGAGTTGGAAATCAGGAATAACAACACCAAGACTTAAAAGTTTTCTTTGATGTCTTAAAAAGACATCCGAAATAAAATCATTAATAAATTTGTAAAACATTCTTTGGTACAAGAGGCGATCTAAAAGAGATAAGTCGTTATACAATAGGTGTTTTAATTGTTCAGCTGTAACAGTCAATTTCTTGATGGCAACAGTCTTAACTTACATAGTTGTCGTCTGGCCTTGGACGTCATTGTATGTCATTCCCTCTTCTCTCCTGCTTATAGATGGTTGGTTTTTTGGTAGTCTCTTTTTGTTTGTTTCTGTTTTATGTACTTTTTATACTCTTTTACTTTTTTATTGTTTTAACTTGTAAATTTTAATTACCTTTTGAATTCCTTTTTATGTTAATAATGTATTTTATTGTCTTTTACCTTTGACAGACTGATGATGCACTGAGTAGTGCGAAACGTTTCTTTGCTGTTAATAAACATGGCCTTTTTAAACAACATGTGTATCATGGACCCTCCTGAAGTCTATATATCTTGCTGACTGGAATATCATATCCATCCGAAGATGATAACGAACCAACTTTTCTTCGTCCTTTTATTTGCTTTCCGTCTCCGACTACGAGGAATTCGTCACTTCTCCCAACTACTGAAGCACCGCTATCCAGCCGTTACTATATCGACTTCACGAAAACTGGAAAAGGCAACACTAAGATTGGAAAAAGCCAAATGCGATCTGGATTTTCTTCAATATTGCCAATTGAATGATGTCGTCCCCAAATTTGTCCGATTCAAATTATACAAATCTTCTCTTTACAACACTGAGTTTTATAAGGAATCGCTCAGAACTCTACTGATGAAGGAAATTAACGTTAAGACTGTTGCCATCAAGAAATTGACTGTTACAGCTGAACAATTAAAACACCTATTGTATAACGACTTATCTCTTTTAGATCGCCTCTTGTACCAAAGAATGTTTTACAAATCTATTAATGATTTTATTTCGGATGTCTTTTTAAGACATCAAAGAAAACTTTTAAGTCTTGGTGTTGTTATTCCTGATTTCCAACTCAGAAACCACTGCATTTTTAACTTATCTGATTACATTTTATCGAAGAGAGAGGAATTTTTTACTATCTTTTGGTTTGGATTTTTTGTCTGCCATCTTGTAGACCCAACTATGCAGATTCTTTTTACCATTTGAGGTCATGTTCCAAAGACTTATAAAACTTGATGTTTCTAAAAATATTGGTAATCTCCAACAGAAAATCTCAAATTTAGTCCACAAAACTTATGGCAATTTAAAAACTAACTGGACTCCCTTTTTCAGAAAAACTGATCTGAGTATACTCTTAAACTTGAAAAAACGCGAGGACATTGTAATTTGTAAGCCCGATAAAGGCAAAGGTGTTGTTATTTTGAATAAGAACGATTATGTGGAAAAAATGGAAAATATCTTGTCTGATACCACCAAATTTAAAGCTCATGGTGAACCCACTTTTCTCGACATATACAAAAGGGAAGATAAAATCAATAGATTATTAAGAAAAATTAAAAGTGAAAATATTATTAATGAGACCACATATCAACAACTATTTGTGACTGGCTCTTCTTTCAGTATTTTGTATGGCCAACCCAAAATTCACAAGCCTAATATACCTCTTAGACCCATTATGGCTGCCTATAATAGTCCTTCGTTCTCTATCTCCAAATTTTAGCCGGTTTCTTTCTGATATAGTAACAATGAATTTTCTTTAAAAAATGGTTACGAGTTCCAACAGCAAAAATTACCAACAAGATGGAGACTATTACATGGTAAGTTTTGATGTAGAGTCTCTTTTCACTAATGTCCACTTAATGAAACGATCAATATTATTCTAGATAAGGTTTTTATTAGCGAAGATACAGTTTTTCATGGTTTTAACAGATCAATCTTTAAACAACTACTTGAACTTGCAGTGCAAGATTCAATGTTCATTTTTAATAAGCAACTCTATTCGCAGGTCGATGGAGTTGCCATGGGGTCGCCTCTGGGCCCCATTTTTGCTTAAACTTTTTTCTTTTTTGTCTGACCTTGAAATGAAATTAAATTTTAAACGACGTGTAATCATAATTTTAAACCGTCCTTTTATCGCAGATATGTTGATGACACTTTTGTCTTGTTCCAGCACTCTTGGCAATGTTCTTTATTTTTGGATTATATTAATCAACTTCATCCAAACATTCAATTTACCATGGAGGTAGAGAGCGAAGGTAGTCTTCCATTTTTAGATATTAATGTAACGAGACTTAATTCTGAGTTCACTACTTCTGTTTATAGAAAGCGGACATATACGGGCTTAGCCAATAACTACTATAGCTCTGTCAATATTCTTTCAAACTTAATACCATCTACACTTTGGTCCATAGAGCTCTAAAATATTCTTCAACTTGGCAAATATTTCACAAAGAAATAAGTATTTTTATTCAACTTTTTCAAGATAAACTCCTATCCACAAGATATAGTTCATAAAATCACCAATAAGTTTATTAACAAAGTTATTACAACCTCCAACAGTCAACTTTGATGTCCCAAAAAAAATTATCTATGCCTCAATCCCGTATATGTCTGACTCCAAATTCTCTTTAAATCTCACAAGAATAATTGAACAGGAAATCCCCTGTCTTAACGTAAAACTGATCTCTAACAACCCATGTACAATAGGATCATTTTTTAATTTCAAAGATCGCCTGCAGTCCTTCATGCGATCCAATGTGGTTTATAAAATTCACATGCCCTGGATGTCCGGGCTCTTACGTTGGATCGACACGGAGGTTACTGCAGTCAGATATTGCAGCCATTTGGGTTTTAGCTTTCGCACTGGCCAAGAATTAAGCAGCCAGAATTTTCTAATATTAGAAATCATGCCGCATTATGTAAAACCGAAGTCCTGAAACAACACTTTTCAATAATTGGTTATGTAAGGGACCCAGATCACTTAACAACTTTAGAATCGTTATATATTAAAAGACTGGTTCCCTCTCTCAATAGTAATACTTCCTCAGGAACTTTGTATCTGGCATAGTTGTCGTCTGGCCTTGGACGTCATTGTATGTCATTCCCTCTTCTCTCCTGCTTATAGATGGTGGTTTTTTGGTAGTCTCTTTTGTTTTCTGTTTTCTTTTTATGTACTTTTTATACTCTTTTACTTTTTATTGTTTTTAACTTGTAAATTTTAATTACCTTTTGAATTCCTTTTTATGTTAATAATGTATTTTATTGTCTTTTACCTTTGACAGACTGATGATGCACTGAGTAGTGCGAAACGTTTCTTTGCTGTTAATAAACATGGCCTTTTTAAACATGTGTATCATGGACCCTCCTGAAGTCTATATCTTGCTGACTGGAATATCATATCCATCCGAAGATGATACGACAACTTTTCTTCGTCCTTTTATTTGCTTTCCGTCTCCGACTACGAGGAATTCGTCACTTCTCCCAACTACTGAAGCACCGCTATCCAGCCGTTACTATATCGACTTCACGAAAACTGGAAAAGGCAACACTAAGATTGGAAAAAGCCAAATGCGATCTGGATTTTCTTCAATATTGCCAATTGAATGATGTCGTCCCCAAATTTGTCCGATTCAAATTATACAAATCTTCTCTTTACAACACTGAGTTTTATAAGGAATCAGCGCAGAACTCTACTGATGAAGGAAATTAACGTTAAGACTGTTGCCATCAAGAAATTGACTGTTACAGCTGAACAATTAAAACACCTATTGTATAACGACTTATCTCTTTTAGATCGCCTCTTGTACCAAAGAATGTTTTACAAATCATTAATGATTTTATTTCGGATGTCTTTTTAAGACATCAAAGAAAACTTTTAAGTCTTGGTGTTGTTATTCCTGATTTCCAACTCAGAAACCACTGCATTTTTAACTTATCTGATTACATTTTATCGAAGAGAGAGGAATTTTTACTATCTTTTGGTTTGGATTTTTGTCTGCCATCTTTTAGACCCAACTATGCCAGATTCTTTTTACCATTTGAGGTCATGTTCCAAAGACTTATAAAACTTGATGTTTCTAAAAATATTGGTAATCTCCAACAGAAAATCTCAAATTTAGTCCACAAAACTTATGGCAATTTAAAAACTAACTGGACTCCCTTTTTCAGAAAAACTGATCTGAGTATACTCTTAAACTTGAAAAAAACGCGAGGACATTGTAATTTGTAAGCCCGATAAAGGCAAAGGTGTTGTTATTTTGAATAAGAACGATTATGTGGAAAAAATGGAAAATATCTTGGCTGATACCACCAATTTAAAGCTCATGGTGAACCCACTTTTCTCGACATATACAAAAGGGAAGATAAAATCAATAGATTATTAAGAAAAATTAAAAGTGAAAATATATTAATGAGACCACATATCAACAACTATTTGTGACTGGCTCTTCTTTCAGTATTTTGTATGGCCAACCCAAAATTCACAAGCCTAATATACCTCTTTAGAACCCATTATGGCTGCCTATAATAGTCCTTCGTTCTCTATCTCCAAATTTTTTAGCCGTGGTTTACTTTCTGATATAGTAAACAATGAATTTTCTTTAAAAAATGGTTACGAGTTCCAACAGCAAATTACCAACCAACCAAGATGGAGACTATTACATGGTAAGTTTTGATGTAGAGTCTCTTTTCACTAATGTCCCACTTAATGAAACGATCAATATTATTCTAGATAAGGTTTTTATTAGCGAAGATACAGTTTTTCATGGTTTTAACAGATCAATCTTTAAACAACTACTTGAACTTGCAGTGCAAGATTCAATGTTCATTTTTAATAAGCAACTCTATTCGCAGGTCGATGGAGTTGCCATGGGGTCGCCTCTGGGCCCCATTTTTGCTAACTTTTTATGTCTGACCTTGAAATGAAATTTTTAAACGAGTGTAATCATAATTTTAAACCGTCCTTTTATCGCAGATATGTTGATGACACTTTTGTCTTGTTCCAGCACTCTTGGCAATGTTCTTTATTTTTGGATTATATTAATCAACTTCATCCAAACATTCAATTTACCATGGAGGTAGAGAGCGAAGGTAGTCTTCCATTTTTAGATATTAATGTAACGAGACTTAATTCTGAGTTCACTACTTCTGTTTATAGAAAGCGGACATATACGGGCTTAGCCAATAACTACTATAGCTCTGTCAATATTCTTTCAAACTTAATACCATCTACACTTTGGTCCATAGAGCTCTAAAATATTCTTCAACTTGGCAAATATTTCACAAAGAAATAGTCTCTTTATTCAACTTTTTCAAGATAAACTACATATCCCAGATATAGTTCATAAAATCACCAATAAGTTATTAACAAAGTTTCTTACAACCTCCAACAGTCAACTTTGATGTCCCAAAAAATTATTATTCTATGCCTCAATCCCGTATATGTCTGACTCCAAATTCTCTTTAAATCTCACAAGAATAATTGAACAGGAAATCCCCTGTCTTAACGTAAAACTGATCTCTAACAACCCATGTACAATAGGATCATTTTTAATTTCAAAGATCGCCTGCAGTCCTTCATGCGATCCAATGTGGTTTATAAATCACATGCCCTGGATGTCCGGCTCTTACGTTGGATCGACACCGCGGAGGTTACTGCGAGGTCAGATATTGCAGCCATTTGGGTTTTAGCTTTCGCACTGGCCAAAGAATTAAGCAGCCAGAATTTTCTAATATTAGAAATCATGCCGCATTATAAAACCGAAGTCCTGAACAACACCTTTTCAATAATTGGTTATGTAAGGACCCAGATCACTTAACAACTTTAGAATCGTTATATATTAAAAGACTGGTTCCCTCTCTCAATAGTAATACTTCCTCAGGAACTTTGTATCTGGCATAGTTGTCGTCTGGCCTTGGACGTCATTGTATGTCATTCCCTCTCTTCTCTCCTGCTTATAGATGGTTGGTTTTTTTGGTAGTCTCTTTTTGTTTTCTGTTTTATGTACTTTTTATACTCTTTTACTTTTTATTGTTTTAACTTGTAAATTTTAATTACCTTTTGAATTCCTTTTTATGTTAATAATGTATTTTATTGTCTTTTACCTTTGACAGACTGATGATGCACTGAGTAGTGCGAAACGTTTCTTTGCTGTTAATAAACATGGCCTTTTTTAACAACATGTGTATCATGGACCCTCCTGAAGTCTATATATCTTGCTGACTGGAATATCTATCCCTCCGAAGATGATACGACAACTTTTCTTCGTCCTTTTATTTGCTTTCCGTCTCCGCTACGAGGAATTCGTCCACTTCTCCCCAACTACTGAAGCACCGCTATCCAGCCGTACTATATCGACTTCACGAAAACTGGAAAAGGCAACACTAAGATTGGAAAAAGCCAAATGCGATCTGGATTTTCTTCAATATTGCCAATTGAATGATGTCGTCCCCAAATTTGTCCGATTCAAATTATACAAATCTTCTCTTTACAACACTGAGTTTTATAAGGAATCGCTCAGAACTCTACTGATGAAGAAATTAACGTAAGACTGTTGCCATCAAGAAATTGACTGTTACAGCTGAACAATTAAAACACCTATTGTATAACGACTTATCTCTTTTAGATCGCCTCTTGTACCAAAGAATGTTTTACAAATCTATTAATGATTTTATTTCGGATGTCTTTTTAAGACATCAAAGAAAACTTTTAAGTCTTGGTGTTGTATTCCTGATTTCCAACTCAGAAACCACTGCATTTTTAACTTATCTGATTACATTTTATCGAAGAGAGGACGAATTTTACTATCTTTTGGTTTGGATTTTTGTCTGCCATCTTTTAGACCCAACTATGCCAGATTCTTTTTACCATTTGAGGTCATGTTCCAAAGACTTATAAAACTTGATGTTTCTAAAAATATTGGTAATCTCCAACAGAAAATCTCAAATTTAGTCCACAAAACTTATGGCAATTTAAAAACTACTGGACTCCCTTTTTCAGAAAAACTGATCTGAGTATACTCTTAAACTTGAAAAAAACGCGAGGACATTGTAATTTGTAAGCCCGATAAAGGCAAAGGTGTGTTATTTTGAATAAGAACGATTATGTGGAAAAAATGGAAAATATCTTGTCTGATACCAACCACCAAATTTAAAGCTCATGGTGAACCCACTTTTCTCGACATATACAAAAGGGAAGATAAAATCAATAGATTATTAAGAAAAATTAAAAGTGAAAATATTATTAATGAGACCACATATCAACAACTATTTGTGACTGGCTCTTCTTTCAGTATTTTGTATGGCCAACCCAAAATTCACAAGCCTAATATACCTCTTAGACCCATTATGGCTGCCTATAATAGTCCTTCGTTCTCTATCTCCAAATTTTAGCCGTTTACTTTCTGAATATAGTAAACAATGAATTTTCTTTAAAAAATGGTTACGAGTTCCAACAGCAAATTACCAACCAAGATGGAGACTATTACATGGTAAGTTTTGATGTAGAGTCTCTTTTCACTAATGTCCCACTTAATGAAACGATCAATATTATTCTAGATAAGGTTTTTATTAGCGAAGATACAGTTTTTCATGGTTTTAACAGATCAATCTTTAACAACTACTTGAACTTGCAGTGCAAGATTCAATGTTCATTTTTAATAAGCAACTCTATTCGCAGGTCGATGGAGTTGCCATGGGGTCGCCTCTGGGCCCCATTTTTGCTAACTTTTTTATGTCTGACCTTGAAATGAAATTTTTAAACGAGTGTAATCATAATTTTAAACCGTCCTTTTATCGCAGATATGTTGATGACACTTTTGTCTTGTTCCAGCACTCTTGGCAATGTCTTTATTTTTGGATATATTAATCAACTTCATCCAAACATTCAATTTACCATGGAGGTAGAGAGCGAAGGTAGTCTTCCATTTTTAGATATTAATGTAACGAGACTTAATTCTGAGTTCACTACTTCTGTTTATAGAAAGCGGACATATACGGGCTTAGCCAATAACTACTATAGCTCCTGTCAATATTCTTTCAAACTTAATACCATCTACACTTTGGTCCATAGAGCTCTAAAATATTCTTCAACTTGGCAAATATTTCACAAAGAAATAGTCTTTTTATTCAACTTTTTCAAGATAAACTCCTATCCACAAGATATAGTTCATAAAATCACCAATAAGTTATTAACAAAGTTCTTACAACCTCCAACAGTCAACTTTGATGTCCCAAAAAAATTATTCTATGCCTCAATCCCGTATATGTCTGACTCCAAATTCTCTTTAAATCTCACAAGAATAATTGAACAGGAAATCCCCTGTCTTAACGTAAAACTGATCTCTAACAACCCATGTACAATAGGATCATTTTTTAATTTCAAAGATCGCCTGCAGTCCTTCATGCGATCCAATGTGGTTTATAAATTCACATGCCCTGGATGTCCGGGCTCATGTTACGTTGGATCGACACGGAGGTTACTGCAGGTCAGATATTGCAGCCATTTGGGTTTTAGCTTTCGCACTGGCCAAAGAATTAAGCAGCCAGAATTTTCTAATATTAGAAATCATGCCGCATTATGTAAAACCGAAGTCCTGAAACAACACTTTTCAATAATTGGTTATGTAAGGGACCCAGATCACTTAACAACTTTAGAATCGTTATATATTAAAAGACTGGTTCCCTCTCTCAATAGTAATACTTCCTCAGGAACTTTGTATCTGGCATAGTTGTCGTCTGGCCTTGGACGTCATTGTATGTCATTCCCTCTTCTCTCCTGCTTATAGAATGGTTGGTTTTTTGGTAGTCTCTTTTTGTTTTCCGTTTTATGTACTTTTTATACTCTTTTACTTTTTATTGTTTTAACTTGTAAATTTTAATTACCTTTGAATTCCTTTTTATGTTAATAATGTATTTTATTGTCTTTTACCTTTGACAGACTGATGATGCACTGAGTAGTGCGAAACGTTTCTTTGCTGTTAATAAACATGGCCTTTTTAAACAACATGTGTATCATGGACCCTCCTGAAGTCTATATATCTTGCTGACTGGAATATCATATCCATCCGAAGATGATACGACAACTTTTCTTCGTCCTTTTATTTGCTTTCCGTCTCCGACTACGAGGAATTCGTCACTTCTCCCAACTACTGAAAGCACCGCTATCCAGCCGTTACTATATCGACTTCACGAAAACTGGAAAAGGCAACACTAAGATTGGAAAAAGCCAAATGCGATCTGGATTTCTCTTCAATATTGCCAATGAATGATGGTCGTCCCCAAAATTTGTCCCGATTCAAATTATACAAATCTTCTCTTTACAACACTGAGTTTTATAAGGAATCGCTCAGAACTCTACTGATGAAGGAAATTAACGTTAAGACTGTTGCCATCAAGAAATTGACTGTTGCAGCTGAACAATTAAAACACCTATTGTATAACGACTTATCTCTTTTAGATCGCCTCTTGTACCAAAGAATGTTTTACAAATCTATTAATGATTTTATTTCGGATGTCTTTTTAAGACATCAAAGAAAACTTTTAACGTCTTGGTGTGTTATTCCTGATTTCCAACTCAGAAACCACTGCATTTTTAACTTATCTGATTACATTTTATCGAAGAGAGAGGAATTTTTACTATCTTTTGGTTTGGATTTTTGTCTGCCATCTTGTAGACCCACTATGCCAGATTCTTTTTACCATTTGAGGTCATGTTCCAAAGACTTATAAAAACTTGAGTTTCTAAAAATATTGGTAATCTCCAACAGAAAATCTCAAAATTTAGTCCACAAAACTTATGGCAATTTAAAAACTAACTGGACTCCCTTTTTCAGAAAACTGATCTGAGTATACTCTTAAACTTGAAAAACGCGAGGACATTGTAATTTGTAAGCCGATAAAGGCAAAGGTGTTGTTATTTTGAATAAGAACGATTATGTGGAAAAAATGGAAAATATCTTGTCTGATACCACCAAATTTAAAGCTCATGGTGAACCCACTTTTCTCGACATATACAAAGGGAAGATAATAAAATCAATAGATGTTTATTAAGAAAAATTAAAAGTAGGAAAAATATTATTAATGAGACCACATATCAACAAACTATTTGTGACTGGCTCTTCTTTCAGTATTTTGTATGGCCAACCCAAAATTCACAAGCCTAATATACCTCTTAGACCATTATGGCTGCCTATAATAGTCCTTCGTTCTCTATCTCCAAATTTTAGCCGGTTTACTTTCTGAAATATAGTAACAATGAAACTTTAAAATTTTCTTTAAAAAATGGTTTACGAGTTCCAACAGCAAATTACCAACCAAGATGGAGACTATTACATGGTAAGTTTTGATGTAGAGTCTCTTTTCACTAATGTCCCACTTAATGAAACGATCAATATTATTCTAGATAAGGTTTTTATTAGCGAAGATACAGTTCTTCATGGTTTTAACAGATCAATCTTTAAAAACAACTACTTGAACTTGCAGTGCAAGATTCAATGTTCATTTTTAATAAGCAACTCTATTCGCAGGTCGATGGAGTTGCTGCCCTGGGCCACCCCATCTGCTAACTTTTTTATGTCTGACCTTGAAATGAAATTTTAAACGTTTTTACGAGTGTAATCATAATTTTAAACCGTCCTTTTATCGCAGATATGTTGATGACACTTTTGTCTTGTTCCAGCACTCTTGGCAATGTTCTTTATTTTTGGATTATATTAATCAACTTCATCCAAACATTCAATTTATACCATGGAGGTAGAGAGCGAAGTAGTCTTCCATTTTTAGATATTAATGTAACGAGACTTAATTCTGAGTTCACTACTTCTGTTTATAGAAAGCGGAACATATACGGGCTTAGCCAATAACTACTATAGCTCCTGTCAATATTCTTTCAAACTTAATACCATCTACACTTTGGTCCATAGAGCTCTAAAATATTCTTCAACTTGGCAATATTTCACAAGAAATAGTCTTTTTATTCAACTTTTTCAAGATAAAACTCCTATCCACAAGATATAGTTCATAAAATCACCAATAAGTTATTAACAAAGTTCTACAACCTCCAACAGTCAACTTTGATGTCCCAAAAAAATTATTCTATGCCTCAATCCCGTATATGTCTGACTCCAAATTCTCTTTAATTCTCACAAGAATAATTGAACAGGAAATCCCCTGTCTTAACGTAAAACTGATCTCTAAACAACCCATGTACAATAGGATCATTTTTTAATTTCAAAGATCGCTGCAGTCCTTCATGCGATCCAAGTGGTTTATAAATTCACATGCCCTGGATGTCCGGGCTCTTACGTTGGATCGACACGGAGGGGTTACTGCATGGTCAGATAATTGCAGCCATTTGGGTTTTAGCTTTCGCACTGGCCAAAGAATTAAGCAGCCAGAATTTTCTAATATTAGAAATCATGCCAGCATTATGTAAAACCGAAGTCCTGAAACACACTTTTCAATAATTGGTTATGTAAGGGACCCAGACCCGCACTTAACAACTTTAGAATCGTTATATATTAAAAAGACTGGTTCCCTCTCTCAATAGTAATACTTCCTCAGGAAACTTTGTATCTGGCATAGTTGTCGTCTGGCCTTGGACGTCATGTATGTCATTCCTCTTCTCTCCTGCTTATAGATGGTTGGTTTTTGGTAGTCTCTTTTTGTTTCTGTTTTATGTACTTTTTATACTCTTTTACTTTTTATTGTTTTTAACTTGTAAATTTTAATTACCTTTTGAATTCCTTTTTATGTTAATAATGTATTTTATTGTCTTTTACCTTTGACAGACTGATGATGCACTGAGTAGTGCGAAACGTTTCTTTGCTGTTAATAAACATGGCCCTTTTTAAACAACATGTGTATCATGGACCCTCCTGAAGTCTATATACTTGCTGACTGGAATATCATATCCATCCAAGATGATACGACAACTTTTCTTCGTCCTTTTATTTGCTTTCCGTCTCCGACTACGAGGAATTCGTCACTTCTCCCAAACTACTGAAGCACCGCTATCCAGCCGTTACTATATCGACTTCACGAAAACTGGAAAAGGCAACACTAAGATTGGAAAAAAGCCAAATGCGATCTGGATTTTCTTCAATATTGCCAATTGAATGATGTCGTCCCCAAATTTGTCCGATTCAAATTATACAAATCTTCTCTTTACAACACTGAGTTTTATAAGGAATCGCTCAGAACTCTACTGATGAAGGAAATTAACGTTAAGACTGTTGCCATCAAGAAATTGACTGTTACAGCTGAACAATTAAAACACCTATTGTATAACGACTTATCTCTTTTAGATCGCCTCTTGTACCAAAGAATGTTTTACAAATCTATTAATGATTTTATTTCGTATGTCTTTTTAAGACATCAAAGAAAACTTTTAAGTCTTGGTGTTGTTATTCCTGATTTCAACTCAGAAACCACTGCATTTTTAACTTATCTGATTTACATTTTATCGAAGAGAGAGGAATTTTACTATCTTTTGGTTTGGATTTTTGTCTGCCATCTTTTAGACCCAACTATGCCAGATTCTTTTTACCATTTGAGGTCATGTTCCAAAGACTTATAAAACTTGATGTTTCTAAAAATATTGGTAATCTCCAACAGAAAATCTCAAATTTAGTCCACAAAACTTATGGCAATTTAAAAAACTAACTGGACTCCTTTTCAGAAAAACTGATCTGAGTATACTCTTAAACTTGAAAAAACGCGAGGACATTGTAATTTGTAAGCCGATAAAGCAAAGGTGTTGTTATTTTGAATAAGAACGATTATGTGGAAAAAATGGAAAATATCTTGTCTGATACCACCAAATTTAAAGCTCATGGTGAACCCACTTTTCTCGACATATACAAAAGGGAAGATAAAATCAATAGATTATTAAGAAAAATTAAAAGTGAAAATATTATTAATGAGACCACATATCAACAAAACTATTTGTGACTGGCCTTTCTTTCAGTATTTTGTATGGCCAACCCAAAAATTCACAAGCCGGAATATACCTCTTAGACCCATTATGGCTGCCTATAATAGTCCTTCGTTCTCTATCTCCAAATTTTTTAGCCGGTTTACTTTCTGAATATAGTAACAATGAATTTTCTTTAAAAAATGGTTTACGAGTTCCAACAGCAAATTACCAACCAAGATGGAGACTATTACATGGTAAGTTTTGATGTAGAGTCTCTTTTCACTAATGTCCCACTTAATGAAACGATCAATATTATTCTAGATAAGGTTTTTATTAGCGAAGATACAGTTTTTTTCATTTGTTTTTAACAGATCAATCTTAAAACACTACTTGAACTTGCAGTGCAAGATCATGTTCATTTTTAATAAGCAACTCTATTCGCAGGTCGATGGAGTTGCCATGGGGTCGCCTCTGGGCCCCATTTTTGCTAACTTTTTATGTCTGACCTTGAAATGAATTTTTAACGAGTGTAATCATAATTTTAAACCGTCCTTTTATCGCAGATATGTTGATGACACTTTTGTCTTGTTCCAGCACTCTTTGGCAACTGTTCTTTATTTTTGGATGTTAGATATTTAATCAACTTCATCCAAACATTCAATTTACCATGGAGGTAGAGAGCGAAGGTAGTCCTTTCCATTTTAGATATAATGTAACGAGACTTAATTCTGAGTTCACTACTTCTGTTTATAGAAAGCGGACATATACGGCTTAGCCAATAACTACTATAGCTCCTGTCAATATTCTTTCAAACTTAATACCATCTACACTTTGGTCCATAGAGCTCTAAAATATTCTTCAACTTGGCAAATATTTCACAAAGAAATAGTCTTTTTATTCAACTTTTTCAAGATAAACTCCTATCCACAAGATATAGTTCATAAAATCACAATAAGGTTATTAACAAAGTTCTTACAACCTCCAACAGTCAACTTTGATGTCCAAAAAAAATTATTCTATGCCTCAATCCCGTATATGTCTGACTCCAAATTCTCTTTAAATCTCACAAGAATAATTGAACAGGAAAATCCCCTGTCTTAACGTAAAACTGATCTCTAACAACCCATGTACAATAGGATCATTTTTTAATTTCAAAGATCGCCTGCAGTCCTTCATGCGATCCAATGTGGTTTATAAATTCACATGCCCTGGATGTCCGGGCTCTTACGTTGGATCGACACGGAGGTTACTGCAGGTCAGATATTGCAGCCATTTGGGTTTTAGCTTTCGCACTGGCCAAAGAATTAAGCAGCCAGAATTTTCTAATATTAGAAATCATGCCGCATTATGTAAAACCGAAGTCCTGAAACAACACTTTTCAATAATTGGTTATGTAAGGGACCCAGATCACTTAACAACTTTAGAATCGTTAATATATTAAAAGACCTGGTTCCCTCTCTCAATAGTAATACTTCCTCAGGAACTTTGTATCTGGCATAGTTGTCGTCGGCCTTGGACGTCATTGTATGTCATTCCCCTTTCTCTCCTGCTTATAGATGGTTGGTTTTTTGGTAGTCTCTTTTTGTTTTCTTTTGTGTTTTATGTACTTTTTATACTCTTTTACTTTTTATTGTTTTAACTTGTAAATTTTAATTACCTTTTGAATTCCGTTTTTATGTTAATAATGTATTTATTGTCTTTTACCTTTGACAGACTGATGATGCACTGAGTAGTGCGAAACGTTTCTTTGCTGTTAATAAACATGGCCTTTTTAAACAACATGTGTATCATGGACCCTCCTGAAGTCTATATATCTTGCTGACTGGATATATATATATATGTATATATAAATATATTATATTATACATATATATATATATATCCCGTATATATATATATATATATATAATTATATATGTTAGAGATGTATCTGATATCCATATCATCATCTGTGGATTATCTGCATTTTTTATAAATCTGCATCTGCATTGAGAATTTCTTAACTTCCGCATCCACATCCTCATCCGTATCCGCATTGGCATTGCAAACCACATCCGCATCTGGAGTTTGAGAATGCTGCTCTTGTATTCGATTTTTCATATTCATACATGCAGAGAAAAGTTTTTCCTTTTTTCTTAAATTTGGCTTTTTCGTTTTATTACACTGAATGAATACATGATACACAATTACACATTTCATGCAGCATATTCTTATAAGTAGCTCTGTTATAGCACATTAGTATTATAGCACATTTGTGTTAAAGCATATTTGGTTTAGTAACTTCATGTCATTTACAGCTGCTGTAATCATAAAGGCAGGGTATTGCGCTTTTTAGGAAACTCTCTCTCTCTCTCTCTCTCTCTCTCTCTCTCTCTCTCTCTCTCTCTCATGAGAAGAATGGCTTTGGGATTTGTTACCCTTATCATGCCATGAACAGGAAGTACCCTTGAGTCAAAGCAACTAATACGTTGATTTATCGCTGTTATTGTTTCTACGTTCATATGAAAGTGCACAGACTCATACATGAGTATCACTTACGTTTCCCCTTTCAATTAGTACATCAAATAATATGTGATAATACATAATTTTGAAATATGTGGCTGAAAACCGCCTTTAACAATTAAATATATCTAAATCATTTAGATTTACAGATTATCCGCATCCACGAGGGTATGGTCATTAAATATCTGCATTTGCATCCGCATCCGCAAATTTCCAAGACTGATATCTGCATCCACATCCATCTACAGATTTTAAAAAATTGAAATCCGCATCTACATCCACAAATCCCATTTTCAGGCATCTGATACAGCTCATATATTATATATTATATATATATATATATATATATATATATATATATATATATATATATATATATATATATATATTCCTCTCAGTGACCTCAAAAGCTAGTTTTCTGTCATTTTATGTCACACTCTTCCATCCCTTGTCTCACTCCCTTTTCTATTCGGTCTAATCTTGGACTTAAAGGGCATCAGAAGTGTCACTATTCATCTTATCAACCTCAAAAACTATGGATTAGACACTAATATCTGTCGTTTTCAGTTATTATTATTTTCACCCCATTTACAGCTCCCTCCCCACATCCCCCATTTGGTGCTAGTGATGTCTTACCTATACAGTATTCTTTCGCCAATGCTAAGTTATATTATACCAAGTTTTTTAGTTGAAATTGCTCATGAGTGTCAAAGTGTATGTGGCACAAAACACACACGCACACTTTCATACACACAAATCCATTTATATTTATATATACACACACACACACACACACACACACACACACACACACACATATATATATATATATATATATATTATATATATATTATATAATATATATATAATATATATATATAAATCTTTAATGGGAAACGACGTCTTCTCGATATCAATGGCTTTTTCTGGAAAAAAATATGTAACTGCAGGAAGTTTATTTAGAAAACCAGAAAAGAAACGAAGTGGCAGTTATAATAAAACCAACGCGGATTTAGACACGAGTTTGGAAATGAATGACGACGACGAGAAAGCATCAGAGATAATGAGATTAACTTACGGGAAAGCTATAGCCAACCAGAGAGAAATTCTACTTCACTGGTGGTATTTCTTTCAGCTGTTGTTTGTATAAGTATCTATATTTATTTATATTCATATGTAATTATATAAGTATCTATATTCATTTATATATATCTGTAATTATATAAGTATCTATTTTCATTTATATATATCTGTAATTATTTAAGTATCTATATTCATTTATATATACTGTAATTATATAAGTATCTATATTCATTTATAGTCAAATGTAATGATATAAGTATCTATATTCATCTATATCTATATGTAATCATATAATTATCTATATTAATTTATATCTATATGTAACTATATAAGTATCTATATTCATTTGTATCTATATGTAATCATATAAGCATCTATATTCATTTATATTTATATGTAATGATATAAGTATCTACTTTCATCTATATCTATATGTAATTATATAAGTATCTATATTCATTTATATCTACATGTAACTATATAAGTATCTATATTCATTTATATCTATATGTAATTATATAAGCATCTATATTCATTTATATTTATATGTAATGATATACGTATCTATATTCATCTATATCTATATGTAATGATATAAGTATCTATATTCATTTATATTTATATGTAAATGTATAAGTATCTATATTCATTTATATATATCTGTAATTATATATGTATCTATATCCATTTAAATCTATCTGTAATTGTATAAGTATCTATATTCATTTATATCTATCTGCAATTATATTAAGTATCTATATTCATTTCCATCTATCTGTAATTATGTAAGTATCTATATTCATTTATATCTATATGTAATTACATAAGTATCTATATTCATTTATATTTATATGCAATGATATAAGTATCTATATTCATCTATATCTATATGTAATTATATAAGTATCTATATTCATTTATATCTATATGTAATGATATAAGTATCTATATTCATTTATATCTATATGTAAGGCCTTATATAACTATCTATATTCATTTATGTCTATCTGTAATGATACAAGTCTCTATATTCATCTATATCTATATGTAATTATATAAGTATCAATATTCATTTATATTTATATATAATACCTCTCGGGATGGCAGCCAATAACCATATTCCGTTCAGACAAGATAAAGGTCGCTTCCACATTCTTGAAACAATTATTGGAGCTTTCCTAGACAATGACCCCCAACGGTTCTCGATCGTTATCTAGGACTAATATTTTTTGGGGGTCATTATCTGTATGATATTTACAGTCTTTTGTTTGTGTTTTTTTTTACGATAATCCCCAAAGTGCTTGTACCAAACACACCCCAAAGGTGGGTACGTAACGTGTTCAAACCCTTGGGGGTCACTATCTGGTACAGATCACAAATTTATATTCTTTAACAAGAACGAAAAATATTAAATTACAAAGAGTGTTTCTGCAAACACTAGAATTTATGCCATTTTCAAGAGATGGATCTCCGCATTTCACCTGTTCATAACAAAAGCACCAATTAATCTTCTTTTATTCATAACAAGGGATCGTTAAGCTTTCAACATGGCAGTGGCGCCATTAACCACTCATTAATAAGAATTCTAAAGGCAAATAATTAATACCATG
>NC_061088.1:70101391-70128891 GCF_015104395.2 Macrobrachium nipponense
TACGAATTATTGCATTCTTCGTTTATGAATGTAACCCATTTGTAACTGCTGAACTTATTTTGCTATTTAACGGTCAGGCAGAAACTGCAAAACAGCAGTAAATATTCTGATTAAATATCAGTGCTGTTTGACTTTCTATTTTGATAAAGATGCAGCGATAATCAAAGTTATTTTGATCCTATTCGTTCAAACAGTTTATATACTCGTCGCCAATTGCAGAAATTAGGTAGGTCATGAGCGAAAACACATTCGCGGAGAAAAATTACCTTCATTATTCTTTTCACGAAGAGTAAAAATGTAACAAAAGGAGTTTCAATTCATTTTTACACAAATGATTCATTCAAGATCAAAATGAGTAAGCAGAGCTATGTATTTAACGCTCTCTCTCTCTCTCTCTCTCTCTCTCTCTCTCTCTCTCTCTCTCTCTCTCTCTCCTCCCCTGATGATGGCGATGCGGTCAGAGCTTAGAGAACGGGATATTGGTTTGTGGCACTCTGGTGCCTCAAGTTCCAGATATGATTACAATGGACAATCTCACACCAGATGCATGGAAGTGACTGATGACGCCAAGGTTCATTTAACTGAACTTGGATTGCATGTGTTGGGGGCGAGAAGGGCTGGGGGAGTGAGGAGGGGTAGAAAAGGGAGGGGGCGGGGGAGGGAAGAAGTGGGATGAGGAAGAGAATGAGGAGCAAGAGGAGGAGGAGGAGGAGAAGGGAGAACAAAGATGGGGGGAAGATAGATGTGAAAAGGAAATGTTTGTTAAAACTGTAATAGATAATCATTGGCATTTACTGTATCTTATCATATCTGTGCTCGTAAGGGGCGCAAACACTCACGAACACACACACACACACACACAAGAGAGTTGTTATTAATATGTAATTAACATAAAGCCTGCACTTGGCAAATTCAAAATTAATCAGGGAAGTGAAAGGTTTTCCATGAGTATGATAGTATGCGAGACAATGAAATGTTTAGATGCATCACAGAAAGGTTTAGTAATCAACCGTAATTACAAAGTATTTACAAAGAACCGCATCAACACCGTAATTACCAGCAGATCATGTATACTATAAAAACAAAAGTTATCCTTATTCATACAGTCAAGGGATGCTTACTCCTGTACAACATATACACCCACTAGGCAGCAGTAATTCTTTCCGAAAGGACTCTATACATAAGGTATTTTCCAAGACATAATTGCTCGGTCGCTCACTGCACACAAGATAACACTACTTTCATACCTAATTTTCATGTCCAAATATTTATAATGCCCTGAACAAAACGGCTCATAAATATATAGTAGGAATTTTCCCAGAAAAAAAAGGTCGCTGGAGACCTTGTAAGTTTGCAAGGTAAGAATACTATTATAGTTCCAGATATCTTTATTTTCGTTTTATTCTAAACCAGCATGTCATTTATACTCTTATCTAAGATATCACGCAGGGATCCATCTTCGATCATGGTGGCTTCTTCTTTCAAATGGCAACATATCTAAAACCTATTAAATTGCTGAAGAAACTCTTAAAACCAATTTCTATCCTAAATTGTTTGAGCGACTTGATCTCTGTTATCATGTTTCTTGAAGCTCAATTTCCTAAAAGAAGTACTTAAAATTTAACTTCGGAGTAGCTACGCAAGCTTTTAATATTCTAGACAGCTTAATTTGGTAGACCGAGTTCGCTCCCCGTTGCCGCCAATTCGGAACCAGAGGAATTTATTTCTGTAAATCAGAAATTCATTTCTCGATATGCTGTAGGTCCCGTTGCTAAATAACTATTTGGCTCCTAGTTCTTCGGGTCGGCCCTAGGAGAGTTGTTAATCAGCTCAGTGGTCTGGTTAAACTAAGATATACTCAATTTTTTAGCTTAATTTGGTGCTACTTCGGCTTAGTATCTACGCGTCGCCTCCGTGGTGCTAGTACTAAACATAGTGGAAGTTCAATGGGACGCCGTGTTTAGTACTAGTCCCTCGGGAATCAAGGTTCTCGTTTTTCAATGCAATCTGTCGACCACACAATGTAGAAATGGGTGTATATAATATTTTGATCCCTGAAGGGCTATAGTAGATTAACATCAACCATGCATTTGAAGTCTAGGCCATTCTCTTACGACGCTGCTGATTGGCTGTTGATAAGCCAATCACAGGGTTGGAAACTCGCAGTCTCTCTCGAGAGTTTACATAGGCGGGGTGCGTGTTCCACCTCTCCTGTGGGATACTTTTGAAAGACGTATCCCTCAGGAGAGGTGGAACATAGATCCTACCCATGTGAACTCTCGAGAGAGACTGAGAGTTTCCAGCCCTGTGATTGGCTTATCAACAGCCAATCAGGAGCGTCGTAAGGGACTGGCCTAGACTTCAAATGCACGATTGATGTGAATCTACTATAGTACTCAACATGGCGTCCCAGTGAGCTTCCGCCGAGCTTCGCGTAGATAAATAGCCAAAGAAGCCCCTTCATTTATTCCTGATCTATCATTACACCTTAACAGTAATAAGTATACTTTATAAAACGTTTGTTTTTAAATAAATCCATTATCAATTCAAAGGTCTATACAAGCATATCTTGCCAAAGTTCAAAAGAGCAGTGAACAGTCATCAAGAAGAAAGATCTGATCAAATCAGCCAGTTTCCATAATCTTTAGCACTGTAAATTTAAAGCCATGACCCACCTAGGCACGCCCACGAAAAAGTACTAAATTTTTGTATTATAATGAATGGGAATTCACTTCAATTTCAATCAGACACTGCTGATCCCAAAATCATATGTTAATCTTCGTATACAACAAAAAACTGAACGTAATATCGTTTAATTTACAAAGCTATAAATGTGCGCGTGCGCGTGTTGTATTGTGCTCATGAAAATGCATAAAATAATAGATTCAGATATGACTGGAAATCTTTATTTAACAATAGATACGTGCAATAAAAGCAAAATAATGAAAAGATAACAAGATAGGAAGAGATCATTTTTATTATTATTTATTGTAATGTTCAAGTACTGGCATGTTAAACGTCATAAATCCACTGCATATAGCATAGTACCATCAACACACACAACTTGGGCTGAATGCCGCTACATAATATAACCAAATCCGCTACGAACCAAGATCACTCCAACTATTCCCTTCCCCCCTCCCCAAACCCTTCCCACGGCCAATCCCCCCCCCCCCCCCCCCCCCACCCCCCCCCCCAAGACTTCATCTCTTGTGTCACTCCCCTGCCCGGAACACCCCCACCCGCCATTCCAGCCTGGCCTATTTATGCCAAACCGTCGGGGCAACGCTCATAGTATCACGGTGAATGCAATTGCAGAGACAAAAATCCATTCAGGTCACATCTCTCGCTGGCACTGCGATGAAAAATTGGAAGGCCACTTTCGCCATGTAAAATAAACATGACATTCATACGGGTCCTTCTTTTTTCGCTCTCGATTCTGCAGATTCTTTACGGCGCTGAAGGAAGAGATATGAATGCAGCTGCCTTAAATGAATCTCTCTCTCTCTCTCTTCTCTCTCTCTCTCTCTCTCTCTCTCTCATTCTGATTTCTTTTGTCTCTGATAGCTTCCCTGGCAATCTTTTCTCCCGTATTCGAAGTTTCCTCTTCAGCTTCTTGTATACCAATTTTCTCACTTTTATTTCAGCAAAATTCAATTATGACTTCATGATAATCCGGTGGAGAGGAAGGTTCAAGGAAATGGGACTTGGACCAGGGACCGGGATTTCTGCCACAGAAGAATCCAAGGAACTGGAAGATAATGAAAGAGACACAACTTCCCTGTTTCGTTCGAATCCCAAAAATACAAGGAGAATACTATGTCAATTCACCTGGTTTCGTTCGAATTCCTAAAATACAAGGAGAATAATAAGCCAATTCACCTACATAAGCGCGTTGCATCGTTACAGAAAGTAAGTCTAGCATAACACAAATTCAATTAATTTCTAGTCGTTAACTTTGAAATTAATTAAGAGTTAAACTTCAACATCAATGAGATAATGACTCTTTAATATTTAATTACAGCTTACAGATAATAATAATTCTTTTGTAGTCTTTAAGTCATTCACCCAGCTTTGACACTGACTTCCTATCCCGCGATTCTCAGAAAGGCAGATTAATAAACATAAATATAAATGCATTAAAAAGAATTATGAACAGAAACCGAGTAGGACAAGAACCGAGAGACAGTGATTCTTAAAATGCTAGGTTACAAGACTGAGGGGATACAGAGGAAAGGAGTGAAGTCGATTTTTCATAAAATGTGCCCTCATGGGTTCATGACTTCAAAGTATTTATTGGGCTGAAAACTGTGGCCTGTGCAACATGATCAAGGAAGGTCTGGCAATTATACATATATGTATATCTTAAAAAATGGGTGGGTGGTGAATTGTTAATCTCAGCTTTTTCTGCTTAGTGACAGGAGGGCTTAGCGACAAGCACTTGATTCCTCGAAGAGTGCTGAAATGAAAGAACAGTCAGAATTGGTGACCATGCGATATGAGGCTGACGACCTTTCGGAGACTGGGTGCGGTCGTGCTCGGTTGCTATGCCATTCCAAAAGGCGTGTCCGTGTGTGTGTTCGTGACGTGTAATGTATGGGGCCCAACAGTACGAGGTGCCAAAGAAGAGGGCACATTCTTCGATTACGAGTGTTGTGGTATAGAACACATTTGGAGCGGACTCGAGGGCACACCCATCGCAAGGTAGTGTAATATTAAGACTTTGGAAAAGTTACCCTTTGAAAAGAGAGAGAGAAGTGTAGTCTGTATACGTTCATTTAATTATATTTTACATGTTGGAGTGATATAATAAATATGTCTCTTTATTTCAGATGGGTTCAAGGCATTATATAGAGAATGGATTCTCTATAAGTCTTTGACCATTTAAATGCATAAATAATCAGACTGTGAGATTTAGGGGATGATTACTTAATCTAGTTCAGGAGATTAGAATGACAGTTTACGGTCTTTTGAGGGTCAGACTTAGTTCTTTTATTTACTCCATTTTATATTCATTTGGTTCCATTTAATGTTTAGCTAATTTGGGAAATAAAAGTATATTCTTGTATCTACGAGGATTCATTATCCCAGCTTGCATTTTTAGCGCTTGCAGAAGGATAACCAGCAACGAGAGGTAAGAGGGTTGCCTGTTTGTTTATTTCGTTTAAACGCGTGCCATGTAGTCGTAATGACTCGGAAAGATATATATATATATATATATATATTTATATGTGTGTGTGTGTGTGTTAGTGCGAATGAACACGAGCTTGAGAATATGATAAAATCCACGTAAGAACGTGAGGGATAACCAGGACTTTGAACAAGTACTTTTGTAGTTGATTCTACATTTTCAAGTTTACACTGAATACAGAGTTGTTGTTGTTTGAGATTAAGCTGGCCTTATGACAGCACGGGCTCTTGCTCATAGAGCAGCCCGTAGGTACAGAGTTAGTTGACAAAGCTTTATATACAAAATGAGAAGGGGGCCGGGTGGGGTTACAGTTTCATAATCTGGGCAGTATGTTCTTTAACCAGAGACAACAAAGGCAAAGGATTAACGGCTGTTAATCTCCACCCTGGATTATCGTTTGATCCTTTGTCATTGTCTTTTCTGTTTAATGAACATCTGTTATTGTTTCTCATCTGAATAAAACAAAGTTCAGCTTTGAAACTATTCTGTGTTGTAATATAAAGGTAATAAAAAAGTATCTCTCCCGGACAAGTACAGGGGCTTCGTTGAAAATGATCATTATAATGGTAGGTTTAATAAAGTCTCCCATAAACCAGTGATGTGAAAATAATTCATAGTTTTTAGGAGGCCTGGTTCGAATGATCCAGATACTTCCGGGAAAAATGTAAAAGAATTAGACTAGGTCGAGCAAATGGGCCAAAGTACAGACGCTACGTATACAAATTCCAATTCTCTTTAGTTCACGGTGCAGTTACTCTTGCTAGCAGTCCATGGTACAACCAGCCATATACACACAGAATACTAAATTATTATAAAAACTCTTCCGGTCATATACTTTTCTTCTATCTATTAACTGCCAAGTTAACCTATCCCATGGAACGTGATCCCAGATGTGTATATGTTGATTTTTACATTATTATCGTTCTATATTCTCAAAACACTTTCGCAATGCTAAACAAGGACGTCATGATGTTTCTGTACGTTTGGGTAGATTTGCACGAATTCTTGCCTGTAGGCATGCACAACTCCAGTGATTACTATAACTACAAGCATGGATCTGCCACCTGCTTATCTCGTCTGTTTCACTTCATCTTCTCTTTCCCTTATGGAATATTTTAAATGCATTTCTTTCTCTTGGCTGGACGACCGGCTCAGTCATACTGGAAAGAAACATGGCAGGATTTCGGAATTGAAATTTCTAGGGATAAAAGTGAAAATAATACTTTCACGTTTAAGAAAGATAGAAATATGCACGCTTCCACGTCATTCATGTGAGTCGACTTCACGATTAGATTATATTAGATCATTCGATCAAACAGCGGTTATGATACCCAAGTACGAGTTGTGGATTTTTCTAATCCGGCACTCTATGTTCCCTATGGCAGACAGCTTCCTGTTCAGATTAGACTTCCACTATTCACTCTGACTTTTTGAAACTTTTCAGTGACTACGGTATGTATACATTTTCGAATTGTGTTAATCCACATGTTAATTTAGATTACATAGAAAGAATAATTACCCATTTTCGTAAACGAACTCCAGTATTTACAACCTGTGAAATGAAGCATTAAAACGAAACTATATCAGCTTAAAACACTTTGATACATACACATACATGCTTTTCTCTCTTCCATAACATTAAAACCGAGACAACTCGACGACTCGATATAACTAGGAATTTAAGTGGGAATTATACATGCAGATTCCGTCTCTGAATTGATGGGTAACTTCTTATAAATAAAGGAAAGCATACGACTTTGCAAAAGTATATACAATTACACGGATTACAAATATTATTCTCATATACAAACAAGTAAAAATTGCGCAATGGTCCATGAAACTCTCAGCCGCGGTCCATGAACTCTTCAGCCACGGTCCGGTGTCAATCGAACGATCATGGCTAACTTTTACCTTAAATAAAATAAAGACTACCGAGGCTAGTGGGCTTCAATTTGGTATGTTTGATGATTGGCGGGTGGATGATCAACATACCAATTTGCAGCCCTCTAGCCTCAGTAGTTTTCCAGATCTAAGGGCGGACAGAAAAAGTGCGGACGTACAGACAAATAGCCATCTCAATAGTTTTCTTTTTAAAGAAAACTAAAATTTTTCCAGTATAAATTATTGATGTTCCTCAATGGTAAGATGACTGGAACAGGGTTGCTTTGTAAGCAATGTATATCGGAACAGCAATTCTTTACCACAAATAAAACATCACTCTTTCTTCTATTTTTAACTAATACCTTGCAAAATGAGAAATGTTCAAAATTCAGCTGAAGTGAGGCATACGTAACACGTAGCTCATGCGGGCTCAATTGCAAGTTGTCATTAGTCTTAATGAAAACGCCCATCACTTTGCAAAAGCAGAAACGAGGGGAGATAGTCGAGACCTGAATGTAATACTAATCTATTTGCATTGGTTTAACACTTAATAATTATTGTCTGATGAGGTTAAGGGGTCAAAGAACGCCAGAAGGTGAGATATCATGGTCAATGTATCGAATCTTATGAACCATTGTGCAAACTACGACACTTTTAAAGGTAAGGGAAGACAGCATCATAATAAGGAGGCATTTGAGATGAGAACACGCTATCTCTCAGTTATTAATCTATAAAACTTTGTAGCAATTAATACTGCTCAATATTATTATTATTATTATTTATTATTAGTATGAGCAAGATGGCGAGTTAATTAGCTGCCCTTCACGTCTCCCCTAACCTTCGTTATCCCTTACCGAACCTGGCCCCTACCGCGGCGGACAAACAGGTTTGCCTGAAGAGGGTGGGTGTGTCATGTCTCCCCTACTCTCCCGATCACCTACCTAGCCCGACCCGACCCTGGGCGGACAAACAAGAATGATCCGCTCGGATTTTATTATTATTATTATTATTATTATTATTATTATTATTATTATTATTATTATTATTATTATTATACCACAAAGTACAGAAATCACGGTAATGGCGAGAGTTTAGGGGTTAAGACCCCACTCTCGCTAGGAGCAAGATATTTTCATTCTGTGAACTTATATTGTCCAGCGGTAGAAAATTTTAAATAGAGGTCATTACTTGTGGACTATCCTATCATAAGGATGGTGTATGAATTCACTCGGATTCACCAAATTACATTCATCTGAACGTTATATTTTACTAAAACAAACGTCATGGTAATCGACGGAAAAACACTACCTCTTTCTAGCTCAGCAAGATTCCGGTAAAAAAGAGAAGAAATTTACAGAATTTGAACTTGAAATGGGAGTTAAAAAAAAAAAAAAAAAAAAAAAAAAAAAAAACAGTTTCTCTCGCAATCTGTTAAATACGAAATTGAATAAACCTCCAATTCATTTGACCGAGATACAACCGGTAAAGAATACAGGACCATTCAAGGACTGGCCAGACAGACCGATTCTGGATTCTTTTCCTTTGCTAACGGAGAAAAGTACGGCCGTTTCCTTTGCCTACACAGACAAATGTACGGTCTTTTCCTTTGCCTACACAGACAAATGTACAGTCTTTTCCTTTGTCTACACAGACAAATGTACGGTCTTTTCCTTTGCCTACACAGACAAATGTATGGTCTTTTCCTTTGTCTACGCAGACAAATGTATGGTCTTTTCATTTATCTACACAGACAAATGTACGGTCTTTTCCTTTGTCTACACAGATAAATGTACAGTCTTTTCATTTGCCTACACAGACAAATGTACAGTCCTTTCATTTGCCTACACAGACAAATGTATGGTCTTTTCCTTTGCCTACACAGACAAATGTACAGTCCTTTCCTTTGTCTACACAGACAAATGTATGGTCTTTTCATTTATCTAAACAGACAAATGTATGGTCTTTTCCTTTGCCTACACAGACAAATGTACGGTCTTTTCCTTTGTCTACACAGACAAATGTACAGTCTTTTCCTTTGCCTACACAGACAAATGTATGATCTTTTCCTTTGCCGACACAGACAAATGTACGGTCTTTTCCTTTGCCTACACAGGCAAATGTACAGTCTTTTCCTTTGCCTACACAGACAAATGTACAGTCTTTTCCTTTGCCTACACAGACCAATGTACAGTCTTTTCCTTTGCCTACACAGACAAATGTACGGTCTTTTCCTTTGCGTACACAGACAAATGTACGGTCTTTTCCTTGCTACACGACAAATGCTCGTCTTTCCATTGTCTACACGGACAAAAGTCATGGTCTTTTCCTTTGCAACACAGACAAAATGTACAGTACTTTCATTTGCCATACACAGAAAATGTAGGTCTTTTCCTTGCCTTACACGACAAATGTCGGTCTTCCTTTGGCTACACATACAAAGCCAACGGTGGTTTTCCTTTGCCAACACAGACAAAGGTACGGTATTTTTCCTTAGGCCTAAAAGAGACAAATGTACCAAAGTCTTTCCTTGTCTATGAGACAAATGTTACTGGTCTTTTCCTTTTGTCTACACGACAAATGGTACCGCTTTAAACTTTGTCTTACACAGACAATGGTACGGTTTTTCCTTTGCCAACAGACAAATGTACAGTCTTTTCATTTGCCTCACAGACAAATGTACGTCCTTTTCCTTGCCTACACAGACAATGTATCGTCTTTTCCTTTGGCTAACATCAAATGCACGTGTTTTGTCCTTTGGCCACACGGACAATGTAAACGGTCTTTTCCTTTGCCTACAGCACGACATGTAAAGTCCGGTTCCTTGTCTTTTCCTTTCAGACCCAAATGTACGGTCTTTTCTTTTGTCTCACAGACAAAAATGTACCGTCTTTTCCTTTGTCTACACAGACCCAAATGTTTACGGTTTTTTCCTTTGCCAACACAGACAAATGTACAGTCATTTCCTTTCCCTACACAGAAAAATGTATGGTCTTTCCCTTTGTCCACACAGACAAATGTATGGTCTTTTCCTTTGTCTACACTGACAAATGTATGGTCTTTCCCTTTGTCCACACAGACAAATGTACGGTCTTTTCCTTTGTCTACAGAGACAAATGTACGGTCTTTTCCTTTGCCTACACAGACAAATGTACAGTCTTTTCCTCTGTCCACAGCAGTACGGTCTCCTTGGCCTACACAGAAATATACGCTCTTTTCCATTGCCTACACAGACAAATGTACAGTCTTTTCCCTGTCCTACACAGACAAATGTTAACAGTCTGTTATTGCCTACACAGGACAAATGTACGGTTTTTCCTTTGCCTACACAACAAAATCTCGTCTTTTCCTTGCCTACACAGACAAAATGTAAACGGTCCTTCCTCTGTTCTTACACAGATCAAAATTTGACCGGTTACTTTCCGTCCCTACACAAACAAATGTACGGTCTTTTCCTTTGCCTACACAGACAAATGTACAGTCTCTTCCTCTGTCTACACAGACAAATGTACGGTCTTTTCCTTGCCTACACAGACAAATGTATGGTCTTTTCCTTTGCCTACACAGACAAATGTACAGTCTTTTCCTCTGTCTACACAGACAAATGTGCGGTCTTTTCCTTGCCTACACAGACAAATGTACGGTCTTTTCCTTTGTCAACAGAGACAAATGTACAGTCTTTTCCTTTGCCTACACAGACAAATCTATGGTCTTTTCCTTGCCTACACAAACAAATGTACGGTCTTTTCCTTTGTCTACAGAGACAAATGTACAGTCTTTTCCTCTGTCTACACAGACAAATGTACGGTCTTTTCCTTGCTTACACAGACAAATGCACGGTCTTTTCGTTTGTCTACAGAGACAAATGTGCAGTCTTTTCCTTTGCCTACACAGACACTGAATAGTCTTGCACATTATACTCCCTCCTTCCTTATATATCTAGCAACAGTGATTCACCTTCCACACTTGTTGTATTTAGGATAGAAGAATCCTTTTAGTTATGGCAAGCAGCTCTTCACGAGGGCCACGCATCAAAATCAAACCAGTATCAGTCATGAAGGTTTTTCTCAAAGAATTTAATATTAATGTTTACAGAACTCGACCAGACTTGAGTTAGTGTCTGGCTCTACCTCGGGATTAGAGGAAGTATTTCCATAGAGGTCTTCATTCACTTAAATTCCTATCTATTCCTCGACGATATTACTATGAACACAGGTCATAATAATTATCAGCTGCATATAAATTTGATAAAATCTACTGAATTCAAACTGCATTAGTGTTTACCATAAATTAAGACTTAATTGGCCCTCTATCTGTAAAGCCAGGTTAATTGGGCTACAGATCGATGAGCTGATAACGCACCTGAGGAAAAGAAGTTAACAATTCCTGAACAATTCATTTTATCAATTATTATTTTTTTAAATTACCAAAGTTACGGTACGAGGAGTATCTTCGTCACTATTATATATATATAATGAATAATGTGGATGTGAACGATTTAACTTCCAATTTGGAATAAAACGCAAAGCATCCAAACCCTTGATTATATTCCTTCATACAACCCTAAAATAAATTTCCAGACAGACCTTCCATATTTTCCTGAGATAACTTATTTATCACTATGGCAACTGGCAATAAATGAGTGAGGACTGAGTAATTCCTACGGTTACCCTATGTTTTATTCAAAATCCTACAGAAATAATTCAGTGTAAGAGTCCACACAAAATTGATATCCTACAGATATACAAATGTTGATGCATAAAGAGCATTAGTTTCAAGTGTAGAATGATAAATGAAGCTTGAAATATTTATCATATTACCAGTCCAACTTCGCAGTAACCTAAAATCATTAAAAAAGAAAATAGATTACTTTGCTCACAAAATTCTAAAATCGGATCTTTCCCAGATAGTGACCCCATAGGGATTTAACCCGGTATGTTTATTTGTTTGTTTTTATGGTGTTTTTACGTTGCATGGAACCAGTGGTTATTCAGCAACGGGGCCAACGGCTTTACGTGACTTCCGAACCACGTCGAGAGTGAACTTCTATCACCAGAAATACACATCTCTAACCCCTCAGTGGAATGCCCGAGAATCGAACTCGCGTCCACCAAGGTGGCAGGCCAAGACCTTACCGATCACGCCACTGAGGCGCTTTAACCCGGTATGTAACCACCTTTGCGGCGTGTTTAGTACAAGACTGTTGGGGATGACCGGAAAACCATAAACAAAACACTGTTAATATCATAAAGATGATGACCCCAATAAATATTAGTACTAGATAATGACCCTGAACTTTGTTGAGGGTCACTATCTAGGTAAGATCCCGAAAGTCTTTTCATTATTAACTCAAAAATGATTTTTCCGCGACCCCACGCTAAGGTAGATGAATGATAAAAACCATATTTTGAAGGTAATTAATACACACACACACACACACATATATATATATATATATATATATATATATATATATATATATATATATATATATATATATATATATATATATATATATATATATATATATATATATATATATATATATATATATATATATATATATATATATATATATATATATATATATATATATTTACAGACAACACTCCCAAAATACATCAAACTGCAGAATCATCACGTAGCTTCCTCTTATCAAACGGTTTCTCTGTTACATAAAAGGTTCCGCTTTATTAATCACCTTATAATAATAATAATAATAATAATAATAATAATAATAATAATAATAATAATAATAATAAGCTTGGTCTTCAGTTACAATAAAACATAGAAAGTTTATATCCTGAACCGCTTTTCGATAGCTCAGGGAATCAAAAAGGAAGTCATTATTGAAAGGGGTTTAAAAGACCCACTTAATATATCTGCACATACACAGTTGAACCTCTGAAATTACATTTAGTGAAAAAGCTGAATAAAGAGTAAATGTGCGAAATAAGAAGATATGAGCAAAGGATTGGAAAGAGAATAAGAGACAGATCCTCAGGAAGTATTTCGACAAAGAGGATTAGTTACGAACCCAAATTGAAACATACCGTGTTCCTTAAAAAAGTCCATTGTCTGTAATGACACCGCTGTCGACGCAGTTCGCTTTTGATCATGAGAAATGCTGAGAATGCTGCAGAAGCGGATGACGAATGCCTCCAAAGATGATTCCTTATTCAGATCTTAAGCCACTTCCAATGGAAGACGAAAATAATTAGCAAGCTTTGTTCCTGATGAATATACTAGTCATAAACCTAGACTGAAAATTTAGCGTCCTAGATATAAATCAACAGCGGTTGGTTTAAATTCCAGTATTTGAAGAAAAAAGCCGTGGAATTTGTTTGCACGACTAATTTCAGTTGCTCAATCCTTATCAGATTTCAACAAAAAACTTTAAAGTTAGTGAGCGCAACCACACGCACCAACGCGCAAGCATGCACACACACACACACACACACACACACACACACACACACATATATATATATATATATATATATATATAATATATATATATATATATATATATATATATATATATATATATATATATATATATATCATGTACAGGAGGAATACAAGAAGGGTGATGTGGTCAAGAGTTAAAATGACAAACTTAAATGATAAGCTTGGAAGTAAACTAAAGGAAATAATCTACTCCGGTCTTCATAAGCATATACAAACATTATGAATGAAGAGCTAAAGGCAATTTGAAGGGTGCTGAAGAATTATCTTATATTAGTTAAGTTGTCGAGAACAATTACAAGTTTAATGACAGACGTCGAGTACGTTCTATGATATGCAGATAGGAGAGTGATTGGTTTGGAGCAAAAATGTGTTTGACACAAGGGCACGTCTTGTCATCTTGGCTTTTAATATCTTCATGGACACTAATAAGAGAAGCTGGGGGGAGGACATTATTCATGTCATAAGTCAAGTGCGGAACAGCTGATGTTTGTAAATAAATCAGTACTAATTGGAAATAGAGAAAGTAAACTGAAAGAACTAGTGAGCGGGTCTGATACTGTTTTTAAGGGGGAATGGTAAAATTAAATATTTGTGAAGGTAAGACTATAAGGTTAAATGTCAACGATTTCAATATGGAATCAGGGTACATTGACGCATTATATTAGTATAAGAACTTGACAATAAATGTAATGGGCGATAGTAGGAATAAAAGAAGAGCCGAGTCACAAAATAACTGAAGCAGAGAAGAGAGCAAAGTGATTGGAAAATACTTGGAAGAAACTTTAGGAAGTTTGAGAGAGCCGAAGTTGCAATGTATGTAGGGAGCCAACTTTCCTATATGAAAGTTAAGTGTGGATGTCGACTATGAATGAAAGGAAATAGTTTGGAGCCAATGGGAGGAATAGTTTATGCAGTATAGAAAAGAAGATATAAACAGAAGTGGCAAAAAGGTTATTGTTGGTGAAAGGAAGGATCCAAGCGCTCCGAGACAGTTAGGTCACGAGGAGATAATAAAAGGACGATAGGTTAGTTAACAATGACCAATTCGAAATTGTAAGGAGGAATTACTGGGAGAGGACAACCTTGAAGGTGTTATATATATATATATAGAGCGAGAGAGGTATTAACATTAAGAATGCTGATATTGTGGAAGCTTTTGGCAGTGACATTTTATTATCCATCTATTTATTTTTTAGAGGGAAACCCGTTTCGGTAAACAGCTTATTGTGGGAACATGAATATATATATATTATATATATATATATATATATATATATATATATATATATATAATATATATATTAATATATATATATCTATATATACATACATATATATATATTAATATATATATATATATATATATATATATATGTATGTATGTAATGTATGTATGTATGTATGTATGTATGTATGTATGTATGTATGTACAGTGATGCTCAAATCTCATGCGACATGTTTCCATAGGATTTCGTAAAAATTCACTAACTGGCAACTAACATGCTCAATATCTATTTATTATTTCAATGCGGAAACGCGATTATTGAATACAATGAGGTCATAATATGTTTCTTAAGAGTGAAATCTGTCATATATTTGAAAACTGTAAGAAAATGTTACGTGTAGCAAATTTCAGAAAATTCTCTTTCAAAACATTTTCAAAACTTTCGTTCACACATCGCATAAGCATTTGACCAAAATGAAGTTATCATCGAGCATCAGTTCAAATGTTAAATAAAAAAATAAAAAAAATTGTCATAGCATTAACAATGTTTCAAAAGCAAGCATAAAATTTTAACTAGTCTTATTTGACTGCTTTTACACCTCAGTGCTGAAAAAAATGTAAAAATGTATATACAAAAGTAGAATGCGCCCACCGATATCAACGTGTGAGGGAGCGTGTGTGATGGATCATTATGTAGGTGCAACAACCACCACCCAGTGTAACATAAGTAGGTCTACACTGACTAGCGACAATGAAATTATCTTGAAAACATTTACTTTATATGTTTTAGAAGAATATTATGATTTTCATACATAATTATTTGTTATAATTCTTAAATATTTAAAAAATGATGGCATACTTGCAAATATTCGCATATGCAAGTATTCTTTTATCAAAGCCAAGATATTGTTCCTAGGCCTAGGTGTTATATTTCTTTACTTTACGCTTAACAGTCGCATCTCTTTATTAACAATTTCTGGCCAGAAAGCAAATGAGGTTATCTACACATTCTTGCACTTCAAGTTACCTTATGAAAGAATAAATTATACACCAAAAGCGAAGAGAAGGGCTTTTAAGAAAATAATATTTTAAACCATTTGAAAAACAAGTGTTCCATACGTCTTGATAGTTAATACTTATGATATTTCGATTAATAGCCATCTTCTCCATATAATCAAAATCAGCAGCATCTTTTATTCCTCAAAGAACAGGCAATCTTTGCAAATAAAAACATTAGTAACAGATTACATTTCAGAAGACTTACAATATCTTTTAGGCCAATAAATCATTTTGCACCATACAGCCAGCTTAAACGCAGTCTAAAACTTCAACATTCAAAGAAAACTGGTTGTAATTCATATTTTATCGTATTCATCAAAGAACAGGTAATCTCTACAAATAAATTCATTAGTAACAGATTAGACTACATCTCAGAAGGCATAGATTATTTCTTTAGGCCTATGAAACATTTTGCAACATACAGGCAGCTTAAACACAGCATAAACTTCAACATTCAAAGAAAGCTGGTTGTAATTCATATTCCTACTTTGAAAATGTTGTCATGACTGTTGAGCTTCTTATGTCTACTGCCATAATGCTGCAGACATACTAGTTATTTTGACCAGTCCGAGGAGCATGTTAAGTGCACTTTCATTGATGGCACCGCTAACCTTATCACAACGCACTTTGAACTAAGCAACGTAAAAAAAAAAAAAATCAGTTCAAATCACACAGATTACGAATCATTCAAATGCATAAAAGGGATCATATTTACATAACCATAAGGAAAATAGGGCTAGCTGTGAATTCGCAAACTTGTCGACATGTTTGACATTAGAAAAAAAAAAAAAGTTTAACACTACTTGGCAACGTCACGTTGAGTCTGAGAATCTGGACGATACAAAAAGAATCGTGTCGCATGAGATTTGAGCCCCACTGTACATACACATGTATATGTGTAATTATATACACTTATATAATATAATATATATATATAATATATATATATATATATATATATATAGAGAGAGATGAGCGAGAGAGAGATGAGCGAGGAGACGAGAGAGAGAGAGAGAGAGAGAGAGAGAGAGAGAGAGATAGAATGGTTTGATGAATTTCACCAGCTTAATTTATATACATAAATTATTTTGCTTAATATGTATGCATATTTGGATATCTATGCAGTCATATAATCAAATAAACATACATACGAATTGTGATAAAATACAATATACACAACTCATTCGGCACCTCGAGAAAATAGTCTTGTACTGTTCATTCACCACAAAGTGTTTCGTATCTTCTTCCCAACCGGTAACTAATGCTTTTGATTTCAGCACCTCTTGTTCCGTCCAAAATTCATCACCAGAGCGTGTTGGCGCTGGAGCCTTCTTACTTCACCCGTCTGCCTTGCTCTCTTCTCTTGTCGTTTTCGAGAATTTCCACCGTTATTCTAGCGAGATTTGATTCTACATTTGTATTCTGACCAGTTCGTAACGTTCTGTCAGCAGAAGCTTCAATGTAGTGCATCGAATGGGTGCAATTCACTAATGCCACTGACTGTTTTTATATCACAGTTAAGCCAGGTGCTCTGTGTGAGTCAGAAGCATAAATTTTAAAGCGATGCGATACTTTCCAATTTCGTGATTGGCCATCAATCATTCCACAAATCCACAAACGAGAAAATAAAGAAATAATGCATATAACGATCAATCCAAGTATACTTACACAGTCACTTAATATCTATCATTACGATGAGAGGTAGAAAAAATGCCGAAGATACGTCATATAGCGATACGGTTCCCGAAGGTCACCCAACGTCAATATCGCATTATCTCCGGAGTATCTTGTCTCGGATGTAAACAAGCCTGTTAGGCGTTCTCACTTTTCATAATCTGTCAATTAAAAGGCAACGCCTCCATCTGGCCCCGTGTAGGTCATTAGGTATACAGCGGGAGCTGTCTGAGGACAGCCATTTCTAATGACCGTGGCCATCAGTTAAAGGACGTCTCGACGTGATAATTAGGCAAGGGTGTATCTTTAGCCCTGCTTGACTAGATACGACGAAGATAGCGAGCAGATTACATACTAAGTAGGGTGAAGCATGATAGTCGGATAAGAAACTCGCAGAACGAGTCCCTATAGAACTGTTGTTCGTCTTGTTACGTAAAAGAGACATCTTCGGGTGGAATCCATAAAATATGCAGACGCCGAAGAAATTTTTTTTTTTTATTCCTTCCATCCGGCGTTAAATGACTAATTTTTGCGAGGCCACTTTACAAAAAATTTGTAATCCCACTTATTTTGTGGAAGTTGCAGATACAAGGGTCATAGACTGATCAGCCGTCATACCATTCACGTCCAGAACCCGTCTGACGTACTGTTTGTGCTTCCTGGAATACTGGCTACACCTTTCTTCCAGTTATGATTATCCCTCATTGCACATAACATACACGGAAAAACTACCTAAAGTCCATCTGATAATTTTACAAACAATTTTGAGTATCCTACCCATAAAAGTCTCTCTCTCTCTCTCTCTCTCTCTCTCTCTCTCTCTCTCTCATAGACGAAATACTTTGCGGACAATGAATTATTACGCATTGTGTATGATACACGAAGCTAAATGTTAAGGAATTCAAAGTAATTAATAATGTACCCAAGAAGAGTAAGTTTTACATAAAAACAATAAAACCCTGTCGTGTCTTCGAGAGAGAGAGAGAGAGAGAGAGAGAGAGAGAGAGAGAGAGAGAGAGAGAGAGAGAGAATAATTATCTACAGGGCGTTTCCCAAACAACATAAATCTTCATTAGACATTTATTTGCCAACTGAAGGAAAATTGCTCAGCAAACCAAGATCTCTTTACAATACAATCTAATATACTCTTTATATTATCATTTAATTGACGAGTCACGTTAACCTACGCATAGGCTGCTTCACTTGTCCCAGCCTACGCTACGGAAAAATTAAAAAGGTTTCTCCGTTTATTATTAATTTACCACTGACTTGAGTTCATTTAGAGAAAAATCTGCTGGTATATTTGTATCAAATGTATTACTGACTTTTTTTGTATCTTTACCAGTAGCATTCATACTGAAACATACGTTCTTAAATCACAACCCAATCCCAGTCTCCGTTACGAAAAAATAATAAAAGCTTTCTCCGTTTATCATCAATTTACCACTGACTTTAGTTCATTCAGGGAAAAATCTGCTAGTATATTTGTATGAAAAGTATTACCGAGTTTTTACTCTTTACCAGTAGCATTCATACTGAACATACGTTCTTATAGCACAACCCAACCCCAGTCTACGTTACGAAAAAAATTTTTTTTTTCTCCGTTTATTACTAATTTATCACTGACTTTAGTTCATTTAGAGAAAATCTCTGGGTATATTTGAATGAAAAGTATTACCGAGTTGTTTTTACCATTAGCATTCATACTGCACATACGTTTTTGTAGGACAACCCAAGAGAAACTTACCAATCAGTGCACAGTAAGTTTCCACAAAAAAGCGATAAACATCTTTCCAAGGTCTTTCCATCTCTCCCCTGCATTCGGAGGAGGGAAAATCAAATGACGAGATTCCCTCCCTCCCTCTCCTCAACAATCCGTCGGCAGCCCATCTGGCCTCCACCGAAGGGACCGAGATAATCGTTGCGTTGTTAATCTCATCTGTTGTCTGAATTGCCATAAGATCTTTAGATGGCGGCGGCAATTCCTCTCCCAGAATCCATACAGTGATTGTCAGTTGCCTCCATTTGCTCCCGCTGTGATTAGATTGAGGTAATCTGATTGAAGGGCTCTCAGACTGCCAATCCTAATGAGGTGGGTCATTAGGCGGGAACTGCAAGAAACGAGGCTCTTGCCAAGTTCGTCTGAATCTAGAGATATTCTCTGATCTCATTTAGATTGCGTCCTTGTTCTTAGTTTACCATTTCGAATGAAATGAACCGAGTGAAATGATATTGCGTCGCGTCGGCTTGCTTTTTATCCCGTGAAATAATGTTGGCAGCACCCAGAATTTCAGAAAATATGTCGGCTTGTTTTTTGCCGGCGAAATAATATTGGAAGCATCCCGCATTTTTGAAAATAGGAAGCCTTTTCTTACTGAATGAAAATATATCGGGGGAGAGCAACGAAGTTTCAGCATATTCAATATTTTACATTCACGTTAAGAAGATGGAATGATAACTGTCAATAATATTTTAAAAAAACGAGGCCAATTGTTTGGTAATTGAGAATACAAAGTGTAATGCCATCTATTTTGAAATATCTAGGATCTATAAGGATATATCACATAGAATATTTACAGAATTCTCTTTAAAGCTGGGCAATGTTTTTATACGTGATATCTTCCACATCGACCTGACCTTCATATATGTCATCATAGAAATAGGATTTGATAATTAGGCCTAGAAAAGACCTGGGAAAATGTCATAGAAAGCGATTATTCTATACAAAAACTGGATGATAAAAGCATATAAGCACACAAACACATACACACACAATCACACCCACATAGGAAGATGGTGTAGCAGATGAAACAGTGTTGTCTTTCTTAAGGAAATTGTGAATTACAAACCTTATGATGGATATATACATGTAACATGTATATATGTATGTAGCATGTGATTAAAAATATATATATATATATATATATATATATATATCATATATATATATATATATATATATATATGTATATATATATGTATAATATTATTATATATTATATATATATATTTTTATAAATTTTTTTTTATATATATATATAAAATTTATATATATATATATATATATATATAATATATATATATATATAGATATATATATATATCTATATATACTATATTATAAATAATATTATAATAAATATCCCAGATATATAAGATATATAAGATATATATATATCAGATATATATATATATATATATATATATATATGATATATATATATATACTATATATATATATATATATATATATGTAAGAGCAGGCGATGAATGTTGTCTTTTACGGTGGAAGAATGGAAACAATTGGCTGAGGACAGAGTTTGCAAGTTTAGTTATCAGGAAACAGTAGGGGAGAAGAGGAAAAGAAAGTCACAGAACAGAGGAAGTAAAGAAAGTATGAGGGTCTTCGCAAAAGATTCGGAAGGATACAGAAGCCTAAAGTTTGAATGTTTGCGAGGAAAGTTAGTCTAAACTCTCTTTTACAGCTATGAATTGTGGGTGCTGAATGGGAATAAAAGCATAAAGATGATCACAGTGAGCTGAACTGCATGTGACGTATATGTAAGAAAATTCATTTTAGAGGATCAGAAACAGATTCGGTAAGTGGAAAGATGCTCATTGAATTTTGATGTCTGGAGGACATGTTAGTGAAAAGAAATATACCAAAACTGTTGGAGAGAAACCTTGAACGTACAGAATATATAGAGTAGAAGAGGTACTGGAAAAGAACACCTTTGTTATTCAGGAAACCAATGTTTGCGTACAAGATAGAGTAGCTGTGTGTCTATTAGGTTCGAATCATTCCTGTGGAGCTTTCAATGCAGTTAAATGTAGCACTCAAAGTTGCGGAAGCTTTTTAGTAATGGTTTCATTCTTGAATCTTTCTTAGAGGGGAAATGTATTACTATTCAAGATACATTTTTTTTTCAAATGATACTGTGAGGCTCTCGGGAAAAGATAAAACAACGATCACGGTAACAATCCTAACTAGCAAACTCTGTGCAGATGACTTTCACACCATTAAAACCTTCATATACCTTTACACATACGTACACACTGCCTCTATTTATCAGCATCCACACACACTACGCTTCTGCTAAGGAGAGCAGACTCAATAATCCTTTCTTTGCTACCATAAACATTCCAGGCATTTCCTCAATTTTTTGCTTATACCCTACCGCCATCTGATTAATTTACTCCTAAATACTTGTATGAGGCTACATCTCCCAAATACTTTTAGGTATCTACATCTCCCAAATACTTGTATGTACCAACATTTTCCTGGTTTTCATTTACTTTCATAACCTTACCCTTGCCCAAATTCTCTCTATTTACTCTTCGATTCTTATCCTGCAAACAGCTTTACAATCTCATTAGCCTACTCAGGTTCTCTATCCCTATTTACCACTGAATAATCTGCAAACATCAGCTGTCCCACATTCCACTGTGAGCACATTTTCCCATCCAAGTTTTCCAATCACTGCTACTACCCTTTTTCTAACCCTTTTTTGATTTCTCACGCCACTTCATGCACAAAAGGTTCAACATAGTTATCCAGATTAACACAGCCATGTCTCAGCCTAATCTTTTTTTTTTTTTTTTTTGCCAAACCAGTTCCGCTCCCACTTATAAATTTCAGTGTATGCTTTATTTCAACCTTAAAACCTTTCTGCTGAAGTTTTCTACTGCTCCGAACTTATTTTCTGAACTATACTATACATCACCAGAGATATACTATACAATACAGCCTCAACACTTTCCACACTATAGATTCAGTCAAAGACTATTTCTAAGTCCATGTAAACCACAATAAATTTTTTCTCTTTCATTTCAAGCTTTTTTTTTCACAACACTTGATCCTTTCACCATCACCCTCACATAAATCCACATTGTTCTTTCAAAAATCCTTTTGTCATCTGTCTAGCTTGCTTATTAAGATCTTATATGCTGTTTCTGGAACAGTGAATAATACTGTTTTTATAATTGTCACCGTGTGTTTATATATTTGTTTAGTGTTTAGATTGAAACTATATTTACATCATAATAAGTACTGTTTGTATGTATATAGGGATTTCAGAGTTAAAGCAGAGTTAAAGACCCAACTGTAATTACCAACGAATTCTTGTTACCGTAATGAAGATTGGTAATTGACATCTTGCTTTGGACAGTTGTTTAGTTACTGTTTCTCTTTCTTCAGAGGTGAAATGGGGATCAGCAGAAATAACTCGTGAGTGCATTCGTGGTGCTGTTATGCGGAAGAGGTCGAGATCCCTGCCACCTTGGATTTTATACATCAGCCCTACTTGAAAGTGCTCTTCGTCGGCGTTGGTTGTTTACCGTCACCGAAGTATTGGTGCTTGATGTTTAGTGGTCAATGTTACGGTAATCGCAAAATGGGCACTGGTCGCTATGATCGAGAGAGAGTGTTTATTGGCCGGTCGAAGTCACGAAAGCATGTTTGAGGGTTGTGGCCTTATGCACAAGGGATAAGTGACCGACCGCACGGCAGTCTCCGCGAGTGTACTCGCTATCTTTTCCCTGTATTTTGGTTATTATTAAATGAGATACCTATTGCTTATATTTATATATATATATAAAATGTAAAATCAGATAGCAATCATTTTTTCTATTTGTTACGTACGTTATTATTGATGAAATGAACAACGTTCTTACTTATTGATATTTGTTTGACATTTATTATACTCACGTGACTATTCCATATTATTCATTTTATTATCAATTAAATGTTATATATCTTTTTGCTAATGTTTTAATTAAAACTTTAAAAAGCTCATATACTTGTTTATCACCACTTCGTCTACAACATTTAAAAGACTAAAAGAACCTTCAAGTGCTATTGCATAGCTTGTGTTTAATATTTATTAACTAGTGAATAGTACTTGTGACAATAATTAAGGTAACCTACTCTATCACCCTGAGCCTTATGGCCTGTCCACACTAGCGGGCATGCCCGTCGGTCACGTCCAGCTGTTTACATTTTCTCTCGCTTCTGAAGCAGTGTTACCAGACAATTGCATTGTTCTGGCTCCATACTCGGTCGGTCAGTATAGTGGAGTGTGTTATGGGGACTGTGTTTACCCGTCATGCATTGCCCGCTAGTGTGGACAATGCCTTACACAATGAAACCTTATGCACTAGTGAAAATATGACTGAGCAGTGAACCATTCGATCATATTTTCACCATTGTACTGCATTATCTAATTGTTATAACTTAAATAAGCTTTTCAAAACTTACACTAACACCTACCATTCTTGCATCATTCAGCTCTTCCTTTTTTCTTTTTGCGCAATTAACAAATCCTCAAAATACTTATCAAATTAGCCAGGACTGCACATTTTTTCATTTGGATTTTTTATTTTTATTTTGAGATTTGATGAACACCATTTTCTTCTCCCTGAGGTCCTTGCTAACTCCCTCCCCCCCCCTCCTTCAATTACAAACCATCTTCTGCTCTGTCATTTTCCAATTTTTCTTCATTTAAATACTATTTTCCTGTACATTACCTTCCCTTCTGGTTTGCAATTGCACCTCAGTTATTCTCTTCTTGTCCTTGACCGTCTGTTATTTTGCATCATGGCATCTACAGTTTTTATTCCCTCTTTCAACAACCTTATTACCACACATGCTTCCTGCTAACTCTTTGGCCTTATGATATTTTCACTATTCATACATTCATTCAACTAATGTGCTTTGAACTCAAGTTTATTTTTCATATATTTTCTTCTATATTTTCCTCATTTCCTTTAATCACTCTCACTTGCCTTAATGACCAGTACAGCTACAACCCTATTGTTTAGCTCAACCCTCTATTCACCTCTTCCTTCAACTAAGTAATGCTCAAATACACTTCAAGCCATTTCTCATTTTAAAAACTTTTCTTCAGAAACAATTAATTCTGACAATCAGTCCCACTTCCAGACACATTTCCACAAAACACTCTCCCCTCTTATTTACTTCTGGAACTCGATCTATGCCCAGAGCACAATCTTTTTCTCTTACTTTTGCATTTAAATCACCCATCATAACCACCATTATATAGATATATAGACAGGGTGTAACATGAGTTTATGTACATATTTTGGGAAACGAAAGAAAATGGCATTCTGAGCAGAAAATGCTCTAAAAACATATGCATTTTAATGCCTCGTTTGTCGGTGAGGTGAATTTTTTAAATAACCGGTATCATTAAATGGCCAAGTAAGATGGTGTGCGTGGGATGTCGGAGTACGCACTGCTATGGGGAGGGGATGGAGCTGATCACTTTGCTAGTTACTCTAAACAGCTTCGCTTTTCCGCCAAGAGCGTGTTCGGGTTACAAGTGTCAGATTCTTTGTTCATTTTGTGAGCAAGAAACTGGAGACAATGCCTTACCTTTCCAGCAATGTGGAATATGCAGATAAGATGTTTACTTATGGGTTTTGAAACTATGAACTCCACTCATAAAAAAGCTTATGCCTGATTACTCAGATATCACTTGCGCCATGTTGGGCGAGAGCAGCTTTAAGGAAAACCAGTTATTTAAACAAATTTGCCTCACCTATAAATGAAGTCTTAAAATGCATATGTTTATAGAACATTTTTTGCTTGGAAGGATCTTTTCTTTCATTTCCTGAAATATTTGCATAAACTCGTGTTACACCCTGTATATATTTATATATATATATATTATATATATATATATATATATAATATATATATATATATATGCATGAGGGTGCATCTGTGTATGTGCACATATTCGCGCACACACGCGAACAAATACGGAAAAATGTTTATTCTGTCTAAAATCGTTCGGCAACGAAGTTAAAACTACATTAGGTTTGGTTACTGGTTGCATGGATGAGTGAATAATAAGAAAAGGCACTCAGTTGGTACATACGCCTCTTGAACATCCATGGCGGGGGAGGCAACGCCCATGCTCGGTACTACAAGAGAGGAGAAAGATCTATATATATATATATATATATATATATATATATATATCTATATATATATATATATATATATATAATAAAAATACGAGATCATTATATAGAATATATATCTTATAGTATATATATATAATACATATTATTTCATAAATATTTATATGTATCTGTGTATATATATAATATACATATACATATGACGATTTCTAAAGGAGATATGCTATGCCTTAATAGTAATACTATTTTAATTTTAAATAAAACTTTAAACGCTTCAGAAATGATAACGACAGGATCCGTAATTATAACCGATTCGCCTAAAGACACATCAGTAAAGACGATTACAGGAAAACAACGAGCTGATAATCTACGTATATCAAAGCTATTCATCATCGGGGGAAAGAGAGAGAGAGAGAGAGAGAGAGAGAGAGAGAGAGAGAGAGAGAGAGAGAGAGCATGCAAGACAAATGACTACAGCTTAAAGGATACACAAAATGATACATTCCACAATCCTTCCGCTAATTAATGGGGCCAGTAAATGGTCTCTGTTAATGGCCCCTTTGGGACCGAATGTTCCTAATGGCTGTTTAGAAAGCTCCCCGCCCAGGTTTATTCGGAGCTGTTTGTTTTGTGTTTGGGATGTGTGTAAACAACGCTATTTAATCAGTTCATATTTCTCTTGCCTACGAAGGCACCCACACGCCGACGATGAAAGACCCAGGATGATTGCATCATATGTTCGACTGAGTTTGCTACATCTATTAACACAATAATAATAATAAAATAATAATAATAATAATAATAATAATAATAATAATAATAATAATAATATATAATAATAATAATAATAATAATAATAATAATAATAATAATAATAATAATAATAATAATAATAATAATAAAACATGTTATCTATTACACATATTTAGTATCCAACCAAGTTATGAAAAGGATCATAATGAATGCTACGTGAAAAAGTTGTAAAGGAACACTGCTGTCCTCTCACATACCTGAATTGCTAAAAAGAAAGAAAGAAGAAGAAGAAGAAGAAGAAGAAGAAGAAGAAGAAGAAGAAGAAGAAGAAGAAGAAGAAGAAAATCACTGAAAAATATAATCGGGGTGTTGTACCTTTAAATTAACTTTCTTCGTGCAAACGACACGGAATTCAACAAAACTAAATTGAAATTTACTCATAAACCCTTTGAGATACCTTTTTTAACAGACAGACAAAAGGACAGGCTGGAAGCCCAATACACAAACAGGCAAACAAACAGACATAGGTAAATGAACACACTACGTAGAAATTTGCTGGCGGAGGTAAGAATTCCAAAAACGATAACCACATATTTAAGAGATCTACAGTGCAGTATTTCATAAGCTAAATTTAAAAAAGGATTGTAAATGTATATTCTAATACCATAACTATTTTACGACAGAGCTGCCTTAACTCATACAAATAATGCTTCAAAAACCATGTTACGCCCTCCATAAATTCATTTGAAAGATAAGAATTTAGAATGTAGCAATAAGGTGTAAACAGTGATAAAGCCGGTGCACAAAATTACTATGATACGGCACCGAGTCGCTCAGATGTCAAGTGGAATAAATTTCTACTGCGTACTGAGGTAATGCAACATAATGTATTGTAATACATAAACCGAAAATAAGTTTTCTATGATTTTTGAGCGATGTCTAAAATATAAACTACCTTGATAAGGAGACATCTAACTAATAATACCATAAATAATAATATCATAAATAATAAGTAAAGGTTACATGAATAAAGGTAATATCTCTAATGGTGCTCCCACATTACAGTAAAACATGACATACGCATGCTTCGATAACTTGTCAAATTTATCACAGAAAGGTTGACAAGTTAAGGGCCATAAGTGGAGAACAAACTTGGCAAATGCTGGATAATCGTACGAAGCATAGGTTAGAACCACCATTTAAGACGCTGACTTGTATTCAACCTGTTTATGATGCGTGAGCGATAAGTTACAGACATGTGCTTGATGACATATTTGGTTGAAATACAAATGCACCGTTAGA